>NC_080163.1:180789926-180908106 GCF_950295315.1 Erinaceus europaeus
CTATGGGGAACAAAATAAGCTCTGACACTGCAGCATCCCCCCTCCCACCTGCATCCTCCCTCCCACCCATTCCCATTCCCATTCCAAACAACTAATTTCTACAACTGTCTGTTTGGGCGGTGGGACTTTCCCTTCTTATGTTTTAATTGTGGAACGTTATAACTACCGAATGCCTATGAAACCTGTTTTTATCTGTGGGAAATTAACCACCCCCTGCTGGAAAAAAAAAAAACTAGTTTTTTTTTCCCCTTCAGCAGAGAATTACATTCATTTTTTATAATTGTTCTCTTCCTTTCAAATCACCTCCTATGACAAATGTCGGGCGGCGTTATCGTTCATCTGGTAAAGAGTGTCTTTATGAGTTGAGGCTTCAATGCTTTAATGGAGAAATTGCCCGATTTAAGTAAATCATGTCACCTTCACCCTTGCCATCATATTCGTTGCAGACGTCTGCTGACCTAACTTACAGAGCAAAAACAAAAACTCATTTACATTGCCAGGCTGAGCTACTTGGTTCAAGTGATGTACAAATAGGTCGTAATGAAAAGTAATTTTAGCACATAGCAAAGGTACAATTTAAGCATACTTTTGACAGTTTTTACACATACATAATTATTCGGCATTGTAATTTAACAGGTAAAAGACAGATTTTAATACAAAAGCCTGATGTCCTAGGTCTTTCTTCCCAGGCTAAGCTGCTACTGGAGGTGAGGTCTATAAGGGGGATGTTCTCTGTTTGGTTTGCCAGCAGTTGTCTGGGATGCAGCCAGGGAAACAGCTCAGTTAAGAGGGTGCAGGACTCACTGAGGCTCCTGGTTTGAATCCCAATACTGCATGTAGCAGAGAAGTATTCTTTCTCTTCTTTCGTGTGAAACTCTCTCTAGTGAATGTTAAAGTTAAAAGAAGAACAGGAGGAGAGGAAAGAGAGGAAGAGGGAGAAGAGGGAGAAGAGAAAGCAGCAACAGCTCATTTTTCTCCCACTGAATACGTACAAACCTATCTGAGGAGCCCAGGAAATGGTACAGTGGCTAAAGCATTGATCTTTCAGACACAAGATGCTAAGCTCAATCCCCAGTACTGCATGTGCCAGTTTGCACTGGTGTTCTCTCGCTCTCTCTTTCTCTTTCTCTCTTTCTCTCTCTCTCTCTCTCTCTCTCTCTCTCTCTCTCTCTCTCCTCTACTCTCCTGCTCTCTGCAATAGCAACTGTTCATGACTTAGAGCAGGAAATTAACACACATTTGTTGATCAAATGAATAAAAATGACCAAATGTAAAAAAAAAAAAAAAAAGAAAAGAAATCACCAAGAATGGGAGTACAAAGGTTTTCTCAAAAAAAAAAAAAAAAAAAAAAAAAAGGAAGAAGAAGAAGAGCAATTAGCAAGTACCAGAGGAGACTGATGATCTGTTTTTAACAATATTAGTTTATGTAATAATGGTTTATAAGATTATAAGGATATAGTTATACACACACACACACACACACACACACACACACACACCAAAGTTCAAGATAACTATTATTGTCAGTGAGAACTCAAGACCTGATCCTCCTCAGATCTGATTCTACTCAGAAAAGTTATTTCAACACACTTTGTGGACATATGTAGGGACATAAATGCCCCCTTCCCCCTGCTCCCTGTTCTCTCCCAATCCTATGGGGGGGGTGCAGAAGACATAATTGTTATTTGCTTTCCTCTGTTGTCAACCGAACTTCTCAAGTGTGATTCTCCTTGGGAGGCAGAAGAAGTGAAGGAGACCACAGCACCTAAACTTCCTTCAGTGTGATGGAGGCCAGGCTCAGACCTGGATCACACACAGGGCAAAGCAGCACATTATCCAAGTGGCCTATTTTGCCAGCCCAAGCATGCTTCTCCTAAAGACCAAAAACCTCAAAGAAGCTGGAATTCAAACTGGGCAGTAGCGGGGCTGGGTGGTGGCACACCCAGTTAAGCATACATAATACTACATGCAAGAAACAGCTCAAGGACCCAGGTTCAAGCACCCGCTGCCCACCTGCACTGGGGACGTTTCATGAGTGGTGAAGCAATGCTGCAGTAGGTCTCTCTCTCTCTCTCTCTCCCTCTCTCCCTTCTCAATTTCTTTTTGTCCTATCAAATAAAATAGGGAAAAATTGGCTTCAGGGAGCAGTAGATTTATAGTAGAGCCTCAGCAATAATCCTGGAGGCAAAAAAAAGGGGGGGCAGCAAATTTTAGCTTCTTTAGCAACAAAATGTTTAACTTCTGCATTATATTATTTGGTCAAATTTTCAGTATTGCCTGACTAAATTATACCTGTATATTTAGCTGAAATTAAACTGAAAGCCCATCATAAAACTAGGAGAGATTATAAAGTGTCATATTACTCTAATAATGAGACTTTTAAATTTATACCCAGTGTCTTTCAAGTTTCACACATCATTCTCAAAATTCCATTTACCACCACCATGACCTAAGAAATTTTGGGGAGTTTGGGGTGTATATTTTTCTTTGAATTTAAAAATGTGGGGGTATTTTAGCCTCCATCAAGGTCACTGCCTAGAGAACTAGATTTTTTTTTCCCCTAGCAAAACAGGTTTATGTCTTAGGAAAATAGAGGCAGCAGATCATCTGGTAGCAGTTAGGACTCTGCTACAATCACGGTAAGGAATGGACTGGCTGGGTCAGGAGTTGGAGAAGTCCCCAGATTGGACACTCTTTAGCTTCCAAAGTAGAATCAGTGAAATAGAGGCACACATTCTCCTGCCTGCCATCTCCTCTTAGCCCCTGGGAGTCCCTCCATTCCATTCAGGCTGGAGAAATGATGCCTCAGAAAGCATTTCCTAGTTGGAAGTGATATGACGAAAAGCAACCACTTCCATAAAGATAAATCATATGTGTCCACACATCCCTGGGCATTCTGGAGGGCAACAATGCCTTGCAGGTCATGACTGCCATCCAAAGAATGGGATGTCTGTAACCATATGTTGAAATCTGTAGTTAGTTAGTATTTGCTGGCTTCTGAACGTGTGTGTGTGTGTGTGTGTGTGTGTGTGTGTTTAATTTCCAGCAGACTTATTATAATCATTATGTAGGAGATTTATGAATATGTTGATGGGAACTATATACAAACTATTTACCCCACTGTATATTCTTTAGACAATTTTCTCTTGTCTCAAAGAATCCAGTTTCAGAAGCTGTCAGGAAGGTTATTTTTTTTAATCCAGTGTATACACAGTTTCATAGTTCTAAATACTAAAATAAAACAAAGAACATTATGCGCTTGATGTAGGCACAGGTAAGACACATGCTCATGTAATCTTCTGACCCCAGAGTTTTAAATAACTCCCCTGAACTCAGTCTGAAAAATGCAATATGAAAGAACTCTCAGGAGCTGGGTTGGTAGCACACTGGGTTAAGCACATATAGTATGAAGCGCAAGGACCAGCTCAAGGATCCTGGTTTTAATCCCTGGCTCCTCACTTGCTGGGGGGTGGGGGAGGTTGCTTCACAAGCAGTAAAGCAGATCCTCAGATGTCTTTCTCTCTCCTTCTCTATCTTCCCCCTCCCTTCTCAGTTTCTCTCTGTCTTATCAGATAAAGATGGATAAGGAGTAGTGGATTTGTAGTGCTGATACAGAGCCCCAGTGATAAGCCTGGAAGCAAAAAAAAGAACTCTCAGAGGTGGGGTAAGAAATATCCTGTGGGGGAGGCAGGCGGTAGCAGAGTGGGTTAAGTGCAGGTGGTGCAAAGCGCAAGGACCAGAGTAAGGATCCTGGTTTGAGCCCCTGGCTCCCCATCTGCAGGGGAGTTGCTTCACAAGGTGGCAAAGCAGGTCAGCATATATCTGTCTTTCTCTCCTCTCTCCTCCTCCTCTCTCCATTTCTCTCTGTCCTATCCAACAATGACAACATCAATAACAACAATAAAACAAGGGCAACAAAAGGGAATGAATAAATACTAAATAAATAATATCCTGGGGGCAGGCGGTAGCACAATGGGTTAAGTGCACATGGCACAAAAGCACAAGGACTGGAGTAAGGATCCCAGTTCGAGCCCCCTGTTGGAGCCCCTGGCTCTCCACCTGCAGGGGAGTCGCTTCACAGGCGGTGAAGCAGGTCTGCAGGTGTCTGTCTTTCTTCTTCCCTTCCTCTCTCCATTTCTCTCTGTCCTATCCAATAACATCATTAACAACAATACTAATAACAACAATGATAAACAACAAGGGTAACAAAAGGGGGGAAAATGGCCTCCAGGAGCAGTGAATTTGTAGTGCAGACACCAAGCCCCAGTAATAACCCTGGAGACAAAAAGAAAAATAGAAAGAAATATACTGTGGTGCCAGGAAGTAATGAACAACTAGAGTGACAGGGAGCACACTGAGAGACCTAAGAGTAGCGCAGAGGTGGCATAGTGGATAAAGCACTGGACTTCCAAGCACAAGCTCCTACAATTCAGTCCAAGGTGTCAAATGTGCCAGAAGTATGCTTTGGTTAGTTCTCATAAATAAATACATAATAAATAAATAAATAAATAAATAAGATTATCTTTAAGAGAAGAAGAGGAGAGGAAGAAAGAAAAAGAAAGAAAAAGAGAAAGAGAGAAAGGGGGAAGAAAACAAAGTGACAGGTCTCAGAGTTGGCTTGAAGGACCTCCTAATAGCCTAATTTGGAACAATTTAAGGGATTTAAAGAAGTAGCAGGAATGAGCTCTAGACAGAACAGTAATGGGTGCTGCTTAGAATAAAATATATTTCTGAAAATCTCCGTTGATAGCCACCAATCATAAAGAAATAAGTGGGAGAGAAGGAACAGCTTTTACTACAGCAATCAACATGGACTGAAGAAATGGTAGAAAGAATCACCTCTAAGCAACCCCTTTGGTGATAATCGTTGCCATCCAGAACTTGCAATAATGTTAAATTAAGAAGAAGAAAAAAACATGATAAGAAGCCCAAAGCTGTATAGTCTCCCACAAAAAAATAAATGAATTTGTGTATATTTTCCCACAAAAAAATAAATGAATGAATAATTTCAAAGGGAAAAGCAGTTTGATATCAGAGTTCCCGGTAGAGAGTACTTTAAACAAGCGATCAACTTAACACTTAATAAACTAAAATACAGATCTTTGTCTCTTTTTTTTTTTTCATTGATTGATTTAATAATGATCAACAAGACCGTAGGATAAGAGGAATACAATTCCACACAATTCCCACCACCAGAGTTCTTGAACCCCGGTCCTGTGTGCTTAACCAGGTGTGCCACTGCCCAGCCCCCGCCCCCATGAAAAGATGTTTTCTATAAATCATTTTATTGGGAAAATAATGATTCACAGGACATTTGTAGACACATGAGTACAATTTCTTATCTCCCTGCTGTAAGTGATTACACACCACTCCCACCACAGCCCAAGCCTCTCTTTGCCATCATATACCGGTTTCCCAAAGCCCCTTCCGGTCCCTCCCACTTCCCCCAGCCCAGAGTCCTTTGCTTTCCTGCAATACACCACATCCTGTTCTGAAAGAGATTTAACTCTTCAGAAGAATCATCAGCACTGGGACAGTTTGAATTGAATTTTCAATGTAAATTTATGCAATGGCTTTTTAATGCTCCCTCTGACATTTTCCATAACTTGCGGAGGTCATACAAGACACAGAAAGTGGCTTCATCATTTGTATATAATTCAAAGCACCTGTTTAGAGCACTCTATCACTGGTTTTTCTGTTACAGAGAACAATTAATTATAAAAATTGTCTCCCTCATTAACCATTGGCTCTTGTGAGATTCCATGTGAAAATATGGTTCTTGTAGCTGGAGGTGGCTCAGTGGTAGAGCACAGAACTTGCATGCAAGAGAGTCTGGGTTTGATCCACAGCATAGCACATGCTGAGTGATGCTCTGGTTCTTTTTTCTCTCTCTTACTAAGTGTATGTGTGTGTGCGTGCGTGTTTTAAAAGAAAACATTGCTCTTTTCCTTTGAATGGAACCATCTTTCCATTTAAAGTCAAAGTTAAGTCTTTGAAGAGTCTAAAAATTCCCTGGGGCCCTAACTGGAGAGTCCTGAGAGTCCCAAATGGACATGATGGGCCTAAACCTCGAATAAATCCCTCTCTCCATTGTTACCAGTCATTTCTACCAGGAACAACACAATAGACCCCTTTGTGGGCCCCCATAGGACCTTGTCCTCAACTTTGATCAACAATGGTACAGAATGTTCCATCCTCCAAAAAGAGGCTGGACAATATACTCTATGCTACGCCTGAGGAAGATGGGTCGATATTGGAGCAGCTTGGAATGTTCCTACTCATGACCACAGAATGTGAACTCAGATCTACAGAGATGCAGAGGTCACATAGGCTCCTAAGCTGAATATGGGCCCCAGATCACATCAAATCGATGGGGTTTACAGTCAACAATATTTATACCCCTTTCTGGTCCTTTCTCCAGCCATGAAATCATCTCCCCAGACAGTAATTAGGATCCACCTGCATATCAGATTTCAGGCTCAGGGGAAAAAAAGAAAAGAAAAAAAAACTAGTATAGCCACAGGCCCTTTGGAATTTAGCTAAAATATGCCTACTAGCTATCTATGGAACAGAGACCACCACCCCCCACTCTTCATCTGCACTATTCCAGCCTTTAGGTCCATGACTGTTCAACAATTTGTTTGGCTTTGTGTGTTAACTCTCTTGTCAGCCACCAGGTTCCAGATGCTAGCATGATGCCAACCAGACTTCCCTGGACAGACAACCCCACCAATGTGTCCTGGAGCTCTGCTTCCCCAGGCCCCTTCCCCACTGGGGAAGGAGAGAGGCAGGCTGGGAGTATGGATCGACCTGTCAACGCCCATGTTCAGTGGGGAAGCAATTACAGTAAGCCAGACTGTCCACCTTCTGCATCCCACAATGACCTTGGGTCCAGACTCCCAGAGAGTTAAAGAATAGGAAAGCTATTAGGGGAGGGGATGTGATACAGAGTTCTGGTGGTGGGAATTGTGTGGAGTTATACCCCTCTCATCCTATGTTTTAGTCAATGTCTCCTTTTTATAAATAAAAAAAATTTTTTTTAATTTCCTGGTGTGCTTCATTGCAAAACCTGTTCTTATATGTCACTTACTGCCAAAATTTACTAACTGGGCATCATCATTTCCTGTCCTGGCACTTAAAGAGGGCTATTTGACAACATAGGATCAGGCTCCAGGGCTCCCCAGGTAAGCTGACCTCCAAGCACTGTCCCAAGGTGGGGAGCCCTTTCTGTCACTGCTGTTGCCGTCACTGCTATCACTCTGAACCCAGAGTAGCTGTGTATGCTCCACTGCCCCATCAGATGTCACTTGCAAAACACAGTTCAAAGATTAAATTGAGAATGCCCCCCCAAAAAAATGCAAACAATTGTGAAATGCTAAGGGATGCTTCAGCAGACCATTTCCATGCCCAGTGTGCACAGTTTTTGCTCCCATGAAACCAGTCCTGCTTGCAGACTCTCTTACTTCACTGCTTTACTCAATGATGGGTCCTGCTAATCTTCCCCATGAGCTGGTACAGGGCTCCCTCACTGTTTCACGCTGCTGCCTGTTGTTCTGTAGGAGGCCGCACCAGTGTTGGTTTATCTGTTCCCATGTTAATGACCTTCAGGGCTGCTTCTAGGTCTTCATTCTGTACCCTCAAAGGATTCTGCAGCTGACATCCTTGTGTGTGCTTATGATACTGGCTTCTCTCTGGGGGTAGAAACCAAGAGATGGAAGTGCCAGGTTTAGATGACTTTCTTTTCTTTTCTTCTCTTTTCTTTTGCCCACCAGTATTATTACTTGGGTTCAGAGCTGACAGGACTCTACCACTACCAACAGCATTTATTGAGGTGTTGCTGTGTGCCAGGCCGCAAGTTGAATGTTTTACATCCACATCTCATGGAGTGTTGTAATCAAAATGATGAAGCAGGGATCATCTCATCTCTATTTTTTTTATTTTCATTTACTTTCCTTTTGGTTGCCCTTGTTTTTTATTGTTTTGTAGTTGTTGTTGATGTCAATGTTGTTGAACAGGACAGAGAGAAATGGAGAGAGGAGGGGAAGACAGAGAGGAGGAGAGAAAGACAGACACCTGCAGAACTGCTTCACTGCCTGTGAAGCGACTCCCCTACAGGGGGGGAGCCGGGGGCTTGAACCAGGACTCTTACGCCTATCCTTGCGCTTCGCACCACGGGCACTCAACCATCTCATCTCTATTTAATGAAGGAAAAACTTAAGGCTCAAATAGGTTAAGGAAGTAAAGCCATTTTGGAAAAAACTAAGAAGTCTATTTTAGTTATATTCCAAGGGGCCTGTGACTATACTAATTTTTGCCTGAGCCGGACAGCTAACTTGCAGGTGGGCAAAAGGTTTTATCTGCGAAGATGGTGAACAACTTGGAAGTTTGACACTGAGCAGCTCAACTCTGTCACTTGGCCAGAGCAAGTGCTCAGTACGTACCCTTTGTTGTAGAGCTAGAATCAACTGGATGGATGATGTTGTATCGTTGAACCATCCCATCAACACAACAGAGTTGAAATGTTTATCCCTACACATCAGACAAGAGACTGAAGAAGACCAGAGACCATTGTAGAGCTGGGACTTGCCCTAGAGCACTTCATGTCCAGAGAGCATGGATACCCCATCTGGCCACAGTTACGTATGCAGGTCTTGGGCTCAGATGGTCAATCTGCAGAGCCAGAATCTTCAGCGGAAGAAGCAGATGCAGGGAGCTCCTTCTTTGTCAAACCTGACCTGCAGTTATTTTTCAATCACACATGCTCAGTGCTTCTCCATACTTCCTGAGTCCCTCTTCTCATAGGAAATTGGCACGTAAGGGAGGCAGGGAAGCATTGTTTCATGTTTGCCACTTCTCACTCCTCAAGTCAAGATTTTGACTATAGCCCCTGGCAGACTTCTCACTCCTCAAGTCAAGACCTTGACTATAGCCCCTGGCAGTGGCCCTAAAAGAATCCTGGGGGGGGGGGGGAGGCAATAGCGCAGTGGGTTAAGCACACATGGCACAAAGTGCAAGGACCCACATAGGGCTCCCAGTTCGAGCCCTTAGCTCCACACCTGCAAGGGGGAGTCGCTTTGCACGTGGTGAAGCAGGTCTGCAGGTGTCTATCCTTCTCTCCTCTCTGTCTTCCCTTCCTTTCTCAATTTCTCTCTGTCCTATCCAACAACAACAGCTATAATAACAATAACAACCACAACAAGGGCAACAAAATGGGGAAAATAGTCTCCAGGAACAGTGGGTTCATGGTGCTGGCACCGAACCCCAGTGATAAACCTGGAGGCAAAAAAAAAAATCCATCTGGGCAGGCTGATTTTTTGGGTTTCTAAAGAAATCACTCTTCATCCTCTCACCTCATTACCCTATAACTCAAGAATCTTTTGAACTTGAACTTCAGATAGGAACAAGAGTGAAAGGAAACCAAGGCCAAAATACCTTTGGGATGAGACAATTAGACCATGGTATCCTAAGAAAGGTAGGGGATGAAAGCATGATTTGCTGGTAGCCTTAGCTTCTAATAATCTGTATAAAAACCAGTCCTTTTTGTATTATTTTGAAACTTTACATCAGGCTCAACCTGACGCTGTTGACTGGCTACGGAAGAAGAGCAAACGCTAGAAGAAGAATTGCCACTAACTTTATCACTGGGGCCCAGTGCCTACATGATGAATCCACTACTCCCAATAGGAATTTCTTTCTTTCTTCCTTTTCCTTCTTTTATTTGATAGGACAGAGAGAGCAGGGGTGGGGGGGAGGTAGAAAGGAACAGAGAGAGACACCTGCAGCACTAACTCACCACTCATGAAATTTCCCTCCTACATGTGGGGACTGGGGACTGGAGGCTTGAACCTAAGTCCTTGGCCATGGTAACTGTGAGCTCAGCCTGATGCACCACTGCTTGGCCTAAAGCCAATCTCAGTCACAAGAAATTGCCAGCTACAAGACTTCTCTCCAGATCTGTGAAAATGCCACAAGTATAAATAATGTCGTCCTGGAAAAGTGAGACCATGAAGCACATCTCAGTCAGAACAATCAGGGCAAACAAAGAAGGATGACATTATTCCTTTATCTGGAGCTGCCACAGCGAGCCAGAAGCAGAGGCCTGTGGGGGTCCACTGGCTGTGAATCATGGATAGTAATTTGATGGAGAAAATCCTCAATAAATCTAAGCATTTCCTCGAGAGTCAGGCACAGCGGGTTAAGCGCAAGGACTGGCATAAGGAACCCGGTTCGAGTCCCTGGCTCCCCAGCTGCAGGGAAGTCACTTCACAGGTAGTAAAGCAGGTCTGCAGGTGTCTATCTTTCTCTCCCCCCCTCTGTCTTCCCTTCCTCTCTTCATTTCTCTCTCTGTCCTATCCAACAACAATGACATTAATAATAACTATAACAATAAAACAACAAGGGCAACAAAAGGGAATTTATATATATATATATATAGGCATTTCCCCATCCCTTTGACTAGGCCTGTGAGATTTAAACCAGAGGCCATAAGCCCTCTCTCAGAACCCTCTATTAGGCAACATTCTGACCTCCTCCATATGGAAGAGAAAAACAGAAAGAAATCATGGACATATGGAAATAGTTATCCCTCTGGTCAGTTAGAGAAAGCTTCATATTTACAACCCAGTTTGTGCAAGAAATAAAACACTGCGGAGATTCTTCAGGCATTCTTCCTTCCAAGAAAACATTTCACTTTCGGAGGCAGTATTAATAAAAAAAATAAAAAATAAAAAAATCAGAAAAGAGGGAGTCAGGTGGTGGCGCACCTGGTTGAGCACCTGGTTGAGCACACATGGTACAGTCCAAAGGGGCCTGGGTTCGAGCCCATGGTCTTCACCTGCTGGGGAAAAGTTTCACAAGCGGGGAAGCAGGGCTACAGCTGTCTCTCTGTCTCTCTCTCCCTCTCTATCGCCCCCTCTTGGTTTCTCACTGTATCTATCCAATAATAAATAACTTGTAAAAAAAAAAAAATCAGAAGAGGTTGATTTGGGTGTGCAAAGTATGGTTAACTAATTTTTTCAGGAAAGAGCAGAACACCAACCAGTTTAAGAGTTATTAGCAATACTCAAGAAGGTCCAACAAGTAAAAGAGAAACAAGAGGACAATAATACTAGACAAAATTATTAAAAGAAGAGAGAGGAAGAAGCAAAGAAAAGAAGAATGGAGAAGCAAGAGTGAAAAGGAAAACATCCTTCTTGGGTTACATGAATATGAAAGGACTTTTTGTTTGTTTGTTTGTTTGTTTTTACCAGAGCACTGCTCAGCTCTGGCTTATGGTGGTGCAGGAGATTGAAATTGAGACCTTGGAGCCTTAGGCATGAGCGTCTGTTTGCATAACCATTATGCTATCTCTCCTCACCCAAATGTGAAAGTTTTTCAGGCAGAAGAATTTGGGGGCTTTTAACCACCCCCCCCCAAGAAACATGTAGGATATGCTTTGATTTCACAGAGAAAAAAAGAAAATTGTTCAAAACTCTGTAAGAAACTGAGCAGAAAATGCAAATGAGTTTTATTTCTCTATTAAAAGACTTAATTTATGTCAAAAATTATAATCCAGATTTGTGGTATTATGAAAGGAACAGACCTAAATAAGATATCTCAAAAAGTTTAAAAAACTGATCCATGCATTTATTCACTCAACAAATAAATACTGAGTTCTTCCAGCATGCCGAATAAAGTGATGAACAAAGACATACCATACAAACACAAACAGATGTAAATCAGAAATGACAATATTAATATTTAATAAAGTGAAGATTGAAGTAAAATGCTCAGTGTGGATGTTTTTCTCTCCATATCTGCCAGATATACTGGCAAAAAATTAAGAGAATTTCTATATGATATTATTAAGTTGAATACATATACAAATGTAACAGTGAATGTCATGTACCCAGAGACACATATCATATTGTATTTGAACAAAATAGTTTTCAGCAATACTATTTATAAACTTGAATATAGAATGAATATATATTCAAAATATACATGCCCAATACATATACTGAATATATACTGAAAAATCTGATATGGTAGCTATTAACCCAAGCCACTATTTAAGTTCAAATTTTAGCTGATTACAATTAAGTAAAATATGTGAGATAAAGTCAGAAACAAAAGGATGAATAGGGACACTCATAGGCAGAAGTTGAAAAACAAGATCAGAAGCTAAAACACTAAGCAGAACTTGGATTGAAGTCGGTGTATTGTACCAAAGTAAAGGACTCTGGAGGGGGGTGGTCAGGCTTTAGCACAGCGGGTTAAGCACAGTGGCACAAACTGCAGGGATCTGAGTTAGGATCCCGGTTGGAGCCCCCGGCTCCCCACCTGCAGTGGAGTCGCTTCACAGGTGGTGAAGCAGGTCTGCAGGTGTCTATCTTTCTCTCCCCCTCTCTGTCTTCCCCTCCTCTCTCCATTTCTGTCTGTCCTCTCCAACAACAAACGACATCAACAACAATAACCAGAGCAAGGCTACAACAACAAGGGCAACAAAGGGGTGGGGGAGGTCTCCAGGAGTAGTGGATTTGTGGTGCAGGCACCAAACCCCAGCAATAACCCTGGAGGCAAAAAAAAGACTTTGGGGTGGGTGAGGGGAAGGGTTCAGATCCTGAAACATGATGTCAGAGGAGGACCTAGTAGAGATTGAATTATTATGTGGAAAACTGAGAAATGTTGTGCATGTAAAAACTACTATATTTTACTGTTGACTGTAAACCATTAATCCCCCAATAAAGAAATTTTTAAAAGTTAAATAAAAACTCAGCATTTCAGTCTCACTAGCTATATTGTGTGAGTCTCATGGATACTGTATCAGACAGAGTAGATACACAACATTTGTCATTGCAAAATTTTCTATTGGGTAGTGATACTATTCAGAATGCAGTCAATTTTTTGTTTGTTTTATTGTTGTTTTACCAAAGAAAGACTCTTCTCTGGCTTCTGATGGTGACAGGTATTGAACTGGGACCACAGAGCCTCAGACACAAAGGTCTTTTGTACAGCCACTAGGCTATCTCTCCAGCCTTCAGAATGAAGCAGTTTTAAGGATTTTTTTTTATTTAGTATTTATTTATTTATGAGTGAGTGAGTGAGTGAGTGAGTGAGTGAGTGAGTGAGGAGGGAGAGAGAACCAGCGCATTGTTCAGTTCTGCTGTAAACTGCTACTGGGAATTGAACCTGTAACCTCTGGGACCAGAATACAATTTTTTTATATTTAATTATCTTTATTTATTTATTGGATAGAGACAGCCAGAAATCGAGAAGGCAGAAGGGGATAGAAAGGAAGAGAAACAGAAACACCTGCAGCCCTGCTTCACCACTAGTGAAGCTTTCCCCTTGCAGGTGGGGACTGGGGGCTTGAACCTGGGTCCTTGTGCATTGTAACATGTGCACTCAACCAGGTACACCACCTCCCAGTCCCCAAAATACAATTTTTAAACACTACATAGCCATTTTTTAATTTGATTAATTGTGGGTTATAAGATTATAGGATATAGTCCCCCACCACACCCACCACCAAAGTGCCATGTTTCCACCCTCCCCAAAGACAATCACCCTAAGTCTCACAAGGTCTTAGAAACCATTTGCAGAGGTCGGGCGGTAGCACAGTGGGTTAAGTGCACATGGTGTGAAGCACAAGGACTGGAGTAAAGAAACCATTTGCTTATGGTTTATTTTATAAATTATAGAATTTTTTTCTTTATTTATTGTATAGACACAAGCAGAATTAAGAAAGTAGGGGGAGATAGACAGGGAGAGAGAAAGAGAGACACCTACAGCACTGCTTCACCATTCTCAAAGCTTTCCCCCTGCAGGTGGAACCAGGGGTTCGAACTTGGGTGCTTGTGCATCTTAACATGTGTGCTCAACCAGGTGCACCACCATCTGGCCCCCTTATTTTGCTTTTGGTTTTTGTTTTGCAAGCTCATGTGTATCAGTTCTCTAAATTCCATATATCTGGGTTCAAGCTCCCAGTACCTTACTGTGGTGGGGGAAGCTTCACAAAAGGTGAAGTAGTGCTGCAGGGGTCTCTTTTTTTTCTCTCTCCCTCTCAATTCCAGCTTCCTTTTCTCTCTCTCCCCTCTGTCTCCTCTCTCTCTCCCTTCTCTTCTCTATCACCCCCTACACACACACACACACACACACACACACACACACACACACTTTTTCTTTATTTATAAAAAGGAAACACTGACAGAACTATAGGATAAGAGGGATACAACTCCACACAATTCTCACCCCCAGAACTCCATATCCCATCCCCTCCCCTGATAGCTTTCCTATTCTTTATCCCTCTGGGAGTATGGACCCAGGGTTATTATGGGGTGCAGAAGGTGGACAGTCTGGCTTACTGTAATTGCTTCTCCACTGAACATGGGCATTGACAGGTCAATCCATACTCCCAGTCTACCTCTCTCCTTCCCTAGTGGGGAAGGGGCCTGGGGAAGCAGAGCTCCAGGACACATTGGTGGGGTTGTCTGTCCAGGGAAGTCTGGTCAGCATCATGCTAGCATCTGGAAAATGGCTGAAAAGAGAGTTAACATATAAAGCCAAACAAATTGTTGACTAATCATGAACCTAGAGGCTGGAATAGTGCAGATGCTGCCATGGTTATCACTGGGGCTTGGTGCTGACACTACAAATCAGCCATGCCATTTTTCTTCCTTCCTTTCTTTTTCTTTCTTTCTTTCTTTCTTTCTTCCTTTCTTTCTTTCTTTTTTCTTCCTTCCTTCCTTTCTTTCTTTCCTCCTTCTTTCCTTCCTTCCTTCCTTTCTCCCTTCCATCCTTCCTTTTTTTCCATTCTGTCCTTCTTTCTTTTTCTATTATACTTGATAGGACAGAGGACAAGGAGATAGAGAGGGAGAGAGAAAGATAGACACCTGCAGATCTGCCTCACTGCTTGTCAAGTATCCCCTGCAGGTGGGAGGCGAAGGCTCAAACCAGGATCCCTGCACATGGTAATGTGTGTGCTTAACCAGGTGCACCACCACCAGCCTCCCTCTCAATCTCTATAAAATAATAATAATATAAATGTAAATCAATAAAAAATACTTTCAGTGCCAATCTGGCACAACAGGTCACATCCCTAAACTCTTCTTCTTTGTACTTCTACAGTAAGAAACTCTGAATCCATTATCCTCAATATGCATATTCATTTACTCAAGCCTAGAATTCACAGAAGGCAGATTCAAAATCCTAGCTCATTATCATTGCAAAAAAAAAAAAAAAAGCCAATTAGATGCTCCACTAACTAGAGATCAGTATTTGTTTATAATTTTGTGTTTGTTTGTTTTAGGTAAGACCCCTTAGAGAAATAACTGAGTCTAGAGTTGGTAGAGGTTGTAGTGTTATGTGGAAAACTGAGAAATGTTATGCATGTACAAACTATTGTATTCAATGTCAAATGTAAAATATTAATCCCCTAATAAATGAAAAATAAATAAATAAATAAATCCTCACTAAGGTAAAATTCTCATAAAATCACCGTTATTTAAATGGGAATTATAAGGGACTTATATATTAAAATAAATTACAGAGTTATAGCATTGAAGCAGTATGGAATTGGCCCAGAAGATGACAGATATGAAAGGACATGAACAAGAAATTTATCTAAAAAGAAATAAAAATCATCAAAGATTAAGCCTATTTATATATATATTTATATATATATTTATATATATTTATATATATTTGTATATATATAAATATATATATTTATATATATACATATAAATATATATGTATATATAATAAATAATAATTATATATTAATTATATTATAATTATAATAAATAATAATTTATAATTTATAATAAATAATAATTATATATATAAATTATATATAATAAATATATATGTTTATTATATATATATTTATATATATATTTATATATATTTATATATATTTACATATATATATTCCTATATAACACCCTTTGGCTTATAAATAAGTAAATAGGAAACCATCTTTTCTATACACTTTAAATATCAACACCAAATTCTACAATCCTTTGGAAGAGTAATTAGAGAACATGTAAAAAAAAAAAAATCAGGGAGTCAGGCGGTAGCACAGCGGGTTAAGCACATGTAGTGCAAAGCGCAAGGACCGGCATAAGGATCCCAGTTCGAGCCCCCCGCTCCCCACCTGCAGGGGAGTCGCTTCACAGGTGGTGAAGCAGGTCTGCAGGTGTCTATATTTCTCTCCACCTCTCTGTCTCCCCCCCCCTCGCCATTTCTCTCTGTCCTATCCAACAACAATTACATCAATAACTACAACAATAAAACAACAAGGGCAAAAAAGGAAATAAATAAATAAATCTTTTTTTTTAAATGAGAACTTAGTTAAAATTTTAAATTCAAAGCTAGTGCAATTTTCTTTTAAAATTACATCATTAGAGGGCCAGGTAATGGTGCACCTGATAGAGTGCACATGGTCCTATGTTCAAGCCCCTGGTCCCCACCTGCACAAGGATGCTTCACAAACATCTAAGCAGTGCTACAAGTGTCTGTCTATCTATCTCCCCATCCCTCCCTATCAATTTCTCTTATCTCTACCAAAAAATAATGTATTAATTATTCAAAAATAAATAATAAATTTACATCCTTAAAAATATACTGTCCTTTACTATTTTTATTATTCTTTATTGCCAAATGGGAAGATACTCACAATATATTAAGTGTAAGAGAGATTTTGGGTTTGATTTGCACAATAGGATCCCATGTGTGTAAAGGCAGAAGATGGTTAGGGACTACACTCAGGATGGGGTGCCCATCTGTTCACCAAGAACTGAATGAGGACACTCTATCATCAGTACATCCTATTGCTGTAGCTTCTTCCTCTCTCCATCACTATGTTCAGTTTCTGGATGAGGTTGTAATCCATTCTTTCACTTATTTACTGTGTGAGTCAAGCATGGAAATAGATGAAGGTCAAGCAAATAACAAACAAAATCTAGTTATTTGGAGCTTGATGCAGCATGGGAGTCAAGAACTCCAAGACAGAGAGGAGTGCTTAGAAGCTTTATGATGGAGAAGGAGAGACTTCTGTTGTGGTCCATGGACTTGGGAGAAGGTAACCAGAAGCAGGGTAACCTATGCAATGGTTAGGGGTGCATAGTTAGTTGGCTTTCTCCAGTTGTTCCTAAATTGGAAACAAAGGCTAAAATCCAGGATGCTGTCAACTGTTACTCAAGTCCTGACCATTTGGAGCCAATGTCACATGAGGTTATAGTCTGGATTCTAGAGGAGTTGTACAGAATGTAGTTTGATGGGACAGTGATGTGCTTGGGTCGTGTACACATGTTACAGTGCTCAAGGACTGTGCGAGCAGTGAGGCAGTGCTATAGGTGTCTTCCTCTTGCCTCTTTCCCTTTATATATCTCTGTCTCTATCTAACAACTAAATTAATAAATATTGAAAAAAGAAAAGAAAGAAAGAAAAAAGTAAAGAAGAAGAGAGGGAGGAAGGAATGAAGGAAAGAAAAAAAGGAAGGAAGGGAAGAAAGAAGGAAAAGAAAGGGAAGGGAAGGGAGGGGAAGGGAAGGGGAAGGAAGGGAAAGGAAGGGAAAGGGAAGGAAAGGAAAGAAAAAAGCAGAGGAGAGAAGAGAAGAGGTGAGGAGAGGAAAGGGAAAGGGAAGGGAAGGGAAGGGAAGGGAAGGGAAGGGAAGGGAAGGGAAGGGAAGGGAAGGGAAGGGAGGAAGGAAGGAAGGAAGGAAGGAAGGAAGGAAGGAAGGAAGGAAGGAAGGAAGGAAGGAAGGAAGGAGAAGGGAAGGGAAGGGAAGGGAAGGGAAGGGAAGGGAAGGGAAGGGAAGGGAAGGGAGGGGAGGGGAGGGGAGGGGAGGGGAGGGGAGGGGAGGGGAGGGGAGGGGAGGGGAGGGGAAGGGAAGAAGGAAGGAAGGAAGGAAGGAAGGAAGGAAGGAAGGAAGGAAGGAAGGAAGGAGAAGGGAAGGGAAGGGAAGGGAAGGGAAGGGAAGGGAAGGGAAGGGAAGGGAAGGGAAGGGAAGGGAAGGAAAGGAAAGGAAAGGAAAGGAAAGGAAAGGAAAGGAAAGGAAAGGAAAGGAAAGGAAAGGAAAGGAAAGGAAAGGAAAGGAAAGGAAAGGAAAGGAAAGGGGGAAAAAAGGAGAGGAGAGGAGAGGAGAGGGAGAGGGAGAGGGAGAGGGAGAGGGAGAGGGAGAGGGAGAGGGAGAGGGAGAGGGAGAGGGAGAGGGAGAGGCGAGGCGAGGCGAGGCGAGGCGAGGCAAGGCGAGGCGAGGCGAGGCGAGGAGAGGAGAGGAAAAAGGAAAGGAAAAAGGAAAGGAAAGGAAAGGAAAGGAAAGGAAAGGAAAGGAAAGGAAAGGAAAGGAAAGGAAAGGAAAGGAAAGGAAAGGAAAGGAAAGGAAAGGAAAGGAAAGGAAAGGAAAGGAAAGGAAAAGAAAGGAAAGAGCTTGAATCCTTGAGACTGGTAACTATAGCTGTAGATTAGCTTCCTGGGGTGAATAGCATCTATTGTGGGTATGAGTTTTATTTTTCTGCATGGTCTGCTATTATCTGTATACTGTATCCAGTCTTTCATAAGCACTGGGGGAAAACACAAGATTTACAAAGATACATGAAATCACCCTCAGGAAGATTCTAAAACATCCCATTATTTTGTAGTTTTCTGGCTACTTGTTCTTTAGTGGGGACATCCATCTGGAGTGGAACCACACTGTGCTTCATCTAAAAGCCATATCCCATCTCCATGGTCCTGTAGACTCTTTGCTCTTGCCAACCCCTCCAGCCTCACCCTTGCAGTCCTCCCCTCACTCACCAAGCTCCAGACAGCATTGGCCCTCCTGCCAGTGGAAGCCAGCTGCCTCCCGGGGGGTTGGCAGAAATGAGATGTGCTATCTGTCCATATGCATTTCTGTGGCCAGCGATTCAATTCTAAACGGTATCCGTGACAAAATGCACATCTCCCCAAAAAATCCTTTTGCTGATCATGGTGCTAAGCATTTGTTGCCACTATTTTGAGTTGTAAGAAAATATATACAAGTTTCAGACTAATACATTTTTCTTATCATTTTAACTTTTTTATTTAATTATCTTTTTTCCACTAGGGTTATGGCTAGGACCATAACCTACACAAGGAAGCCACTGCTCCCAATAGCCATTCTTTTCCTTTTTTAAAAAAATTTTTATTTATTGATTTAATAATGATCAACAAGACTATAGGATGAGAGGGGAACTATTCTACACAGTTCCCACTACCAGACTTCTGTATGCCATCCCCTCCATTGGAAGCTTTCCTGTTCTTTATCCCTCTGGGAGCATGGACCCAGGATCATTACGGGATGCAGAAGGTAGAAAGTCTGGCTTTCCAGACTGTAATTGCTTCTCCACTGTACATGGGCATTGACAGGTTGATCCATACTCCCAGCCTGTTTCTACCTTTCCCTAGTGGGTCAGGGCTTTGGAGAGGTGGGGTTCCAGGGTACATTGGTGAGGTCATCTGTCCAGTCTGAAGTCAAGTTGATGTCATGATAGCATCTGCAATTTGGTGACTGAAAAAGCATTAAGATATAAAGCAGAGAAATTTGTTTAATAGTCAGAATCTAGTGGTAAGAATATGGCAGATGAGATTTGGGGTCTCCATTTTGGAAAAAGTTAGGAAGTCCATTTTAGGTATATTCCAAGGGGCCCATGACTTTACTCATTTTTCCCTAAGCCTATCAGCTAATGTGCAGGTGGGCTAAAGGTATTATCTGGGGAGATGGTGTCAGAGTTGGAAATAGGACTAGAAAGCTGGATCAGGGATGAGAGTAGCTCCAAAATATGGGGAAAGTATATAAATATTGTTAACTGTAAATCCCATTGATTTGATCTGGGGCCCATATTCAGCACAGGAGCCTGTGTAACCTCTGCATCACTGAGCTCACATTCTGAGCTCACATTCTGTGGTCACAGCTCACATTCTAGGCTGCACTCATTTTTATTATTTTTTTTTTTTGAAAGGACAGAGAAATTGAGAGGGGAGAGGAAGTAGAGACAGAGAACAAAAGATGCCTGCAACCCTGCTTCACTGCTTGTGAAGTGTCTCCCCTGTAGGTGGGGACTAGAGGCTTGAATCTTGGTCCTTGCACATTGTAACATGAACACTTAACCAGCTTGCCACCACCTGGCTCCCTCTTCTTAACACTTTAATTCACATCAAATTCTAACTGAAAGTTAATTCAAATAACTCCCAGAAGTCACTGAGACAAATGGACTCAACTCTCTGTATTTGGTTCCAAGGTAAATTTGTAGCAGTCAAGAAACATGGAAGTTTGCTTTGGGAAGACCCAGTTTCCAAGTTCTATAGAACTATCAAAACACACCTGCATATAAACTATGGACTCAAAATAACCACAATAACTCCCCACACACACCCCTGATCGGAACAAGGAAGAAATATATGACTTTGAAAGAAGCCTTTCATGCTTGAGACACCAAAGATCCTAGGTTCAAATTCCAGCATCACCGTAAATCAGAAAGAAAGAAGAAAAGGAAAAAAAATAAAATAAAAAGCTTAAGACTTCAGTTCAATCATCCTAAGTGATCACTGAGAAGTTCATTTGTGTTTAAATTTTAAAATAGCAAGATACCTTTTTGTTTCATAAATGCAAATTTTAGTTCATGCATGATTTACTAACTTTTAATAACATATTATTTGTTTAAAAACCAAAGGAAAGGGAGTCAGGTGGTAGCGCAGCGGCTTAAGTGCACATGGTGTAAAGTGCAAGGACCGGCATATGGATCCCGGTTCAAGCCCCTGGCTCCCCACCTGCAGGGGAGTTGCTTCACAAGTGGTGAAGCAGGTCTGCAGGTGTCTATCTTTCTCTCCCCCTCTCTGTCTTCCCCTCTCTCTCCATTTCTCTCTGTCCTAGCCAACAACAATGACATCAATCATAACTATAATAATAAAACGAGGGCAACAAAAGGGAATAAAATCCAAAGGAAAAAATATCAAGAAAATAAAATCTTACAGCAATGGCATAATCTATTCTAGTATCAAGTTCTAGAAAAAACTAATCAGTCACACACACACACACACACACACACACACACACTCACACACAGTCTTCCAATAGCTGAACTCTACCTTGAACAGTGCATGGTGAAAATCAGACTTTCAAACTATTCCACAAAGACTTATGTCCAGAAATTGTGAAGAAGGTCAATAAGTGTGCAGCAGACAAATGCAAGGATATGAATGCTTATGTACAAAAAAAGTATCATATTTTTGAAGAAGAATGCTAGAAGTGGCCAAAGACATTGCTCTAACACTGTCAGAAGAAACTGGAAGAGCAAAGCCTGAAAGTCTTGATTATTCACACCAAAAACTGGACATGGTGTCTAAAATAGCAGATCTAATATCATGTTCACAATCATTCAAATTCTTGCTGTTTTTTTTTTTTTTTTGGTAAAAGAAAAGCTTTACAAGT
The DNA here is from genome assembly GCF_950295315.1 of Erinaceus europaeus. Taxonomy (NCBI): domain Eukaryota; kingdom Metazoa; phylum Chordata; class Mammalia; order Eulipotyphla; family Erinaceidae; genus Erinaceus; species Erinaceus europaeus. The sequence continues at coordinate 180,811,360 of NC_080163.1, forward strand.
TTTTAGTTACAGAGAAGAATTTTTAATTAATTTTCTGTTAGCAATATCTTACTAATTTTTAGATGCAGACTTTGAAATAAAATTCTCTTCCTTTTTTTCCTTTATTTTCTTTTATTTTGCTATCAGGGTTATTCCTGGAGCTTGGTGTCTATGACTCCACTGTTCCTGACGGCCATTTATATTTATAGTGAATGAGAAACAGAGAAAAATAAAGACAGAGATGGAGATGGAGATGGAGAGAGAGAAGGAAGTAGAGGAAGAGGATGAGAAGGAGGAGGAGCACTGATCCACTTCTTGAGAAGCTTCCCTGGGGGACTTGAACCTGGGTCCTTCCATGTGGTAACATGTGGCTGTATTGAGTGAGCCAGCACCGGGATCCTGAAGTAGAAATTCTTTAATCTCTGCCAAAAATTTCCTTTGCTCAAGGAAATTTTTATATCTGGAAATTGTATATCTCTTTATACACCTATTAGTCCAAGTAAAAGAAACTCTTTGAAATTAAATTTAATAAAGAAATCTCAACCCATTATGGGTGAGGACAGACTGACCAATTTTGAATACTGAACATGAATATATGACAAAGATGACAAAATCATTGGCAACTTTGCAGAAGTCAAGCTCAAGATGAACAATATCTAATGTCATTATTCACCACTGCAGCAGGCTAGCACCTAAAGGTTTTCCTTAAATTACATTAATGTAATTTAAGGGTGTTAGTGCATTATGTATTTTTCATTCTTGTGCTGTAATATCTTCTGGCATATTATGTACACACAAAGATCAATGGAAGAAAAAGTTTTTCACTGCCTACAATTCTTTTTGAGGCTTTTTTTTTCCTGAATTGTTGCTGGAAATCATCTTGTTGCTAGAAGAAAGTGATAATCCCCCACACCACCATAAGCCAGAGATGAGCAGTGCTCTGGTGTTTGTCTCTGTGTCTCTCTCTATATGCATCTCTCTCAAAAGTAAAATAAATAAATTTTTTTATTTAAGAAAGGATTAATTAACAAAACCATAGGGTAGGAGGGGTACAACTCCACACAATTCCCACCACCCAGTCTCCATATCCCACCCCCTCCCCTGATAGCTTTCCCATTCTCTATCCCTCTGGGAGCATGGACCCAGGGTCATTGAGGGTTGCAGAAGGTAGAAGGTCTGGCTTCTGTAATTGCTTCCCCGCTGAACATGGGCATTGACTGGTCGGTCCATACTCCCAGTCTGCCTCTCTCTTTCCCTAGTAGGGTGTGTCTCTGGGGAAGCTGAGCTCCAGGACACATTGGTGGGGTCTTCAATCCAGGGAAGCCTGGCCAACATCCTGATGGCATCTGGAACCTGGTGACTGAAAAGAGAGTTTACATACGAAGCCAAACAAATTGTTGAGCAATCATGGACCCAAAGCTTGGGATAGTGGAGAGGAAGTGTTAGGGAGGTACTCACTGTAAACTCTAGTGTACTTTTGCTTTCAGGTATATATTTTGCAGTAGTTTATGGATACGTGTGAACATATGCTCTCTCTCACAGAAACTGGTGTATATCTAGGTTGGACTTTGTTAGAAAGTGAACCACCTGAGATGAAATTAGAGTATACAATGAAAGGAAAGGTCTCACCCGAGTAATGAAGCTGAAGGGTTGTCATTCCACTCATGAAGTCTCTGGACACAGTCTGAAGTGAAGCGTGTTGAGGTGGCAATCATTGCATTGGTTAGGTTGTGAGCGGCGGATGCAATATTATTTTATATAGATTGGGAGAGGCATACAGGAAAGTGGGCCCTATCCAAGGATTCCAGGACTGGGGGAAGTAGGGGCTCTATAGTGGAGATGTGAGGTTCCTGCTCTCTTAGGGTTCAAAAAGACAATCGATAGTTAATGTTATCATCACATTATTTGGTAATTTGGTTAACTTTGAAAAGTCCTTTTGTTAGGGTTTGCTGTACAGTACCCAGTATCTTGTATATAGCTGTGCTATTGGATGCTTCTAATCTACTTGGTCTAGGCTTTTGAGAGAGTCCGCATATCAAATACACAGCCTATATATTAAAAAGATTCAGTTTGTGTTTTGAAAAACTTTGAGACATACAATTGATTTCCCCCTCTCATAAAATAAAATATTTTTTAAAAAGATATTCACATTTAAAGAAAGAAAAGGAGAAAGAAAGAGAGAGAGAAAGAAAGAAAGAGTGATAAAAACAAACTTGTATGTCAAATATTCCAGGTTCCCCTCTGCTTCTGGGCTCTTCCAGAAGCTTCAAGGCCCCAACATTAAACCTTTGAACCCATTGCTTTTCCCAGCTCATATGTCACATCTCAGGGGGATCCTGCAACCACTCTTGGAATGTATACGCTGCCCCCTTGCAGGCCTTAGGAAATCCCTGTGCTGTTGGCCCTTGAGACCTAAGAAGTGTCTGACCTGGAGGAGCCAATATTGAGGTCTGATTCCCCCAAGGGCAGGCCCCTACAACTGAAACTAGGAAAAAGAGCAAGTAAACAAGAGTCAGAGGTGGGCTGGGGAGACAGCATAATGGTTTTGCAAAAAAACTCTCATGTCTAAGGCTCTGAGGTCCCAAGTTCAATCCCCACACCACCAAAAACCAGAGCTGAGCAGTGCACTGGGTTCCATGACCCTTCCCTTCCCTTCCCTTCCCTTCCCTTCCCTTCCCTTCCCTTCCCTTCCCTTCCCTTCTCTTCCCTTCCCTTCCTTTCCCTTCCCCTCTTCCCTCTCCCTGTCCCCCTTCCCCCTCCCCCTCCCTGTCCCCCTCCCTCTTCCCCCTTGCCCCTCCCTGTCCCCTCCCTCTTCTGCCTCCCCTCCCTGTCCCCCTCCCCCCTCCTCCCCTCTCCCCCTCCCCCTTCTCTCTCTCGTAAAGTAAAATACAAGAGCCAGAAAGAGGAACATAGGAAAGCCATCAGAACTAAAAGAGGGCAATGTACCATTTCCAGGGCACAAAAGTAACTCTGAGACTCATCCTAGCTCAAGACTAATTGGCGAAGTATTTTAAGGTATTTGGGGATGAATTTTTTGGTTTTTGGTTCTAGTGTTTTTTGTGTTTTGTTTTCTTGTGCTTGACAAAATAAGGAGTTAGTTTCATCAGGGAACGGCAGGATCCAGTAGGCGCTGTGGAAATATCACTGTGACAGTAAAGTGGGAACAGCTGTGGAGGTATGAAAAGGGAGTGGGAACTATGGCTAGCACAACTGTCTTGGGATTTTCTGGAAAAGCACAGGGTTCTGAGGGACAACACAACCCTCTAAATTACCTCCACTTTATCCAGCAACTGGGATTTCCAATGTCCTGAAATAATTCTTATAAAGAAAAATGTGGGACCAGGATAACCACACACACAAAATAAAAGACAGGAACTTTACCTGGGCAGCCACAATAGGAGGGGTAGACCAGAAGGCTTGTAAAGGGGCTGATGCAGGATGGAGATGAGTGCCAAATTATTCTTTTTTTATTATTATCTATTTATAAAATAAAAAATATAAAATATCAACAAGCCCATAGGGTAAGAGGTGTCCGATTCCCATTACTAGAGTTCTGTATCCCATCCCCTCCCTTGAAAGCTTTCATATTCTTTCTCCCTCTGGGAGCATGGACCCAGGGTCATTATGAGGAGTTATTCTAACCTAAAGACCGACGTAGGGAAGTAGAGATTAGGAATAACAGAAGCAGAGACCCTTCTCACCCACTGGGAAACCCTAGCGGGGAGGCCACAAGGAGTTCTCTGCAAACTGACACAATCATAGAATTTTCTCTCTTTTAAATATTTTTATTTTATTTATTTATTCCCTTTTGTTGCCCTTGTTGTTCTTTATTGTTATAGTTATTGTTGTTGTTGTTATTGATGTCATTGTTGTTGGATAGGACAGAGAGAAATGGAGAGAGGAGGGGAAGACAGAGACGGGGAGAGAAACATAGACACCTGCAGACCTGCTTCACCGCCTGTGAAGTGACTCCCCTGCAGGTGGGGAACCGGGGGCTCGAACCAAGATCCTTCAGCTGGTCCTTGCACTTTGAGCCACCTGCGCTTAACCCACTGTGCTACCGCCTGACTCCCAATCATAGAATTTTCAAGATGGACTCACTGACAAATAAAGGGATCTCAGTCCTCTTTCATTAAAATCCAATTCAGCAAGGAAGTTGCAGCAATGGTGGCCCTGCTGAGATCCAGTGCGTGGCTCCCACCCATGGTACATAGTCAGACAGGGCTTCTGGCTGGCAGGTGTTCCAGGAATCCCTCCTTCTAACACACACTGGTGGCCAGCCCGTGCCTTGTCCCCAACTCAGCTGCCGATGGAGGGACCCTCAAGGGACAAGGAGCAAGGGGCATACTTTGAATCTTTACAAGCCACAAGGAAGAAAATCAATTGTAATGCCCAAAGGAGGGAATTACTGCAACAGAAGGTCACCAACCGCTCCAAGTCACTGTGTTGTTTTGGAGACTCAGACAGGGACAAATGCCTCCAAGTGAGGTAAGACTGCTAAGGGGGAGAGGGGATGGAGGTCTGAAGCAAACCCCTCCCTGAAAGAATCATGTGAGACAATCCCAGGGGAGGCAGGACCACACAAAGGAAGAGGTTTCTTTGTGTGCACATGACTGTGGAGGAATTCCAAATCCTCGTCCCTGCTACTTCAAGCAAATCATCAACTTTAGCTGCTGAGTTCTGCCTTATTTTCAGGCTTTGTGGGAACAGGCTGGTGTTTGAGCATTGCTGTCAGAACAACCAGGGGAGGTGACCACTTCATTTGGGAATGAGAGAGAGGCTTCCTAGCTCAGTTGCCAGGCTTCAGAGTTGTCTGGCTAATCACGCTAGAATCCTTGATCCCTAAACACAAGTGACTGCAACTTGAGGTACAACTACTAGACACACTTCAGCAGAGGTGGGAAAGTCCAACATGAATAGGCCCATGTCTTGCTCGGCAGTCAGGGAAACAGAACACAATCAGAACAGAAATCTACTTACTGAGTAAGCACTTAAGGTGCCATTTCTGGGAGCAGAGGCCACAGGTCAACCTTCTTTAGGTAACGCAGAGACGAGCACACCGTCAGTTTTGGTTGATACTACTGCTTCTTTTTGTGATGGATGACTTTTTTTTTTCCTTTTATCCTTTTTAAAATAAGTTTTACTTGTTTATTTTGGATATGTTTTTAGTTTTTAATAGAGACAGAGAAATTGAGGGAAGAGGGGGAGATAGAGAGGGAAGAGAAAGAGAGAGAGAGAGCTGCAGCACCTCATCACCACTCAGGAAGCTTCCCCTCTTCAGGTGGGGACCAGGAGCTTGAACCAGGGTCCTTGCTCATTGTGACATATGTGCTCATATGTACTGGCTGCTCCACTGCCCAGGCCCCTTCTTTTATTCTTTTTTTTTTTTAGTTATTTAATAATGATTAGCAATATTGTAAGAAAACATGGCTGTATCAGTCCATACAGTTCCCACCACCAGAGTTCCATGTCCCATCTCCTCCACTGGAAACTTTCCTATTCTTTATCCCTCTGGGAGTATGGACCAAAATTCCTCATGGGGTGCAGAAGGTGGAAGGTCTGGCTTATGTAATTGCTTCTCCATTAAACACAGACGTTTTGTAGGTCAAGCCATACCCTCAACCTTTTTCTGTCATTCCCTAGTGGGGTAGGGCTCTAGAAAGCTGAGGTTCCAGGACACAACGTTGAGGTCATCTGTGCAGGGTGGTCAGAATGGAATCATAGTAGCATCTGCAACTTGGTGGCTGAAAGGCAGTAAAATGTAAAACAGAACAAACTGTTTAATAAACAGGAACCCAAAAGTAGGGATAGAGCAGATGAGAATAAGGATCTTAGGGTGAAAAGAAGCTAGGACGTCCATTTTAGGTATGTTCCAAAGGGTCCATGACTTTGGTAATTTGGCCTGAACCTGATCGGTAGCCTGCAGGTGGAAGAGAGTGAAGGAGTTGAGAATAGGACTAGAAAGGTGGATTAAGGCAGAGAGTAGCTCCCAAATATAAGGAAAGTGTATGAATGCCATTAACTGTTAATACCATCAATGACATGAGCAAGAAGGGGGAAAACATCTCACTTTAAACTAGAAACCTCAACTAGACTCAACAGGAATTAAGTCTTTTTTTTTTTTTCTTTATTGGCAGGGTGGTGGTGGAATTAGGTCTTTACCCATATGGAGAGTACTAGCCCGGGGCTGGGTAGTGGTGCATGTGGTAGGGTGCACATGTTAAAATGCACAAGGAAACTACCAGCCTCCCCCTACCCGACCAGTGTGCATGCAGGTACACACACACACACACACACACACACACACACACACACACACACACACACACACCACTCTAGCCAGGAGTGTCCTCAGGCCAGTGGGCTGCGGAACTGATGTAAAGCACTTCAGAGTGTCTGAACAAAGAGGGGAGACCTTACTTATGTGAGGTGTTGGTAAAAAGCTCTGATTCCTAGACCCTTAGTTGACCACTGCCCCTCCAGTCCTAACAATTATTTGGGACTTGAGGTGCGGGTTCCTCCTCAGCTCCACACATAGGTAGAGATTATTAGCCTGCTAAGGGGCCGGGCAGTGGCGCATCCGCATTACCAACTGCAAGGACCTGGGTTCAAGTCTCCCCCTACTGCAGATGTCTCTCATTCACTTGCTCTCTATCTGCTCCCACCCTAATTTCTCTCTGTCTTATCAAATAAAAAAAAAAGGGAGGGGGAAATGGGCCCCTGGAGCAGTGGATTCATCCGTATAGGCACCAAGCCCCAGCAATAACCCTAATGGCAATAAAATAGCAATAATAAATAAATAAATAAGAATTTTGTCTACTCGGCAAATAAGAACTTGCCCTACTCTGAAATTAAGGGGGTGAAGGAAGATGACATCTGTGGGTCTTTCAAAACTGCCACTCCCTAGACTCCTTTTAGGATGATATGGGGCAGTGCCTCTGTTTTATTTCCTTTTCTTTTTTTTTTTTAAGATTTTATTTATTTACTAATGAGAAAGCTAGGAGACATCACTGATAAATTTGCTGTCAGGAACTGAATTCGAGACCTCATGCTTGAGAGTTCAGTACTTTATTCACTGCATCACCTCCCGGATCACTCCGTTTTATTTCTTATATGCAAAGCTAGAAAAACTTCACAGAGGGGGAACCATAGAGTGGCTGCCTAAAACTGGAACCCTGTACAAAGCACAGAAGCTTCTAGAATAAAAGCATGGGGGGGGGGGGAGGAAGTCTGGGCAAATGACCCAGCCTACCCTGGAACACAGTGTGAACGGGAAATAGCCACAGTGTGAATGGGAGAGGTCTTTAATGGCTCTCTTTTCTAATAGCAGCCTTCTCTGGGGCTTCTAAAGAGACATCTGTGGCCTAGTGTCCCTGACCCCAACAGAGGTGCCAGCTGGGTGTCCAAAATGGCCAAGTGGGAACTGTGGAGGGTGGGGCAGGAAGTGGAGTGGCCCCCACACAGCAACTGCTTGAGAGACACACCCAAACACTGTTCAGAGTCTGATGACAATTAAAATAAAACTAAAAACGGGTGGAATGACACCAACAGCACAAGCCATAAAGAAAGGAATGATAAATTGGCTTCATCTGCAAAAGACACTGTTAACAGAATGAAAGGACAAGCCACAGATTAGAAGAAAACATTTGCAAACAGCAGATCCAACAAAGGGCCTGAATCCAGATTGCCCAAAGAACTTTGAATAACAGGAAAGCAAATAACCCAATTTAAAAAGGGCAGAACATTTAACAGATGCTTAACCAAAAAAAATAAAATAAAATAAAATAAAAATAATTAATTAAAAGAAAAAATTAAAATTAAAAAAACAGATAGTAAATAAGTACATAAAAAAGGTGTTCAACATCACTGGCTATTGAGAAAATGCAAATTAAAACGCAAATTAAAACAATTTGATAGCACTACATAGCATTCGATTAGTCTCAGAAACACACAAAAAAAGAAGAGTGACAATACTAAAAATATTATTTGCTTTGAGGAAGCAGAACAACTGGAATTCTCATACTTTATTGACTCAAAATAGCACAGTCACTTTGGGAAACAGTTTGGCAGTTTCCTATAAATTATAGCTCTAAAATAATGAAAACATGCATTTAAAGGAAAACTTGAATCCAAGTATTACTGGTGGATTTATTTACAACAGAGAGTGAGTGAGTGAGAGAAAGAGAGAGAAATGAGGGGCAAAATGAATGTCCACCTATTGAAACTATAAACCGTCTGTACACAGGAATACTACTCCTTGTTTTATAAAGTGCATACCACTGATACACACAGAACAGGTTAGAATCTGAAACATGCCACCCTAAGTGAAAGAGGTCAGACACAATAGAACACATACGATATAATTGTATGGATATGTAATTCTGGGTAAACTGTGGCTCAAAAAACTGTGACTCAAAAACATTAGTAGTTACAAGGGTGTATTTAGGGGCCAGGTGGTGATGCACCTGGTCGAGTACACGCATTACTATACACAAGGACTCAGGTTCAAGCCCCCAGTCCCTACCTAAAGGGGGTAAACATCACTAGTGGTGAAGCAGTGCTACAGGTGTCTCCCCTCCTCCTCTCAATTTCTCTATCCAAAATACATAAACAAGAACAAAAATTAAAAAGCTAGGGAGTTGGGCGGTAGGGCAGCGGGTTAAGCGCACTTGGCACAAAGCGCAAGGACCAGCATAAAGATCCCAGTTCGAGCCCCTGGCTCCCCACCTGCAGGGGAGTCGCTTCACAGGCGGTGAAGCAGGTCTGCAGGTGTCTTTCTCTCCCCCTCTCTGTCTTCCCCTCCTCTCTCTGTTTCTCTCTGTCCTATCCAACAACGACAATGTCAACAATAATAACTGCAACAATAAAACAACTAGGGCAACAAAAAGGGAATAAATAAATATAAAAAGATAAAATAACTAAGATGGTGGAGTGAGGAAAGGTTGATTACCATGAGTTGATGGGTCTGTAAAGTATTTTCATCATGTCAAAGATTGTATAGTTGCTTAATTATGTCTAAACTCAGCACCCTACTCCAAAAGGAGCAATTTTTTAGAAGTGAAAGGTTATGTCAGAAGGACATTTTTTCAATGTATTTTATTTGTTTTTAGTTGAGAGAGAGAGTGAGAGAGACTAGAACATTGCTAAGCACTGGCTTGTGGTGGTGCTGGGGGCTGAGCCTGAGACTTAGGAGTTTCAATCATGAAACTCTTTTTGCAGCAAGCATAAACCTATGGGACTACATCAAATTAAAAAGCTTCTGCACAGCAAAAGAAACCACTACCCAAACCAAGAGACCCCTCACAGAATGGGAGAAGATCTTTACATGCCATACATCAGACAAGAGGCTAATAACCAGAATATATAAAGAGCTTGCCAAACTCTACAACAAGAAAACAAATAACCCCATCTAAAAATGGGGGGAGGACATGGACAGAATATTCACCACAGAAGAGATCCAAAAGGCCGAGAAACACATGAAAAAATGCTCCAAGTCTTTGATTGTCAGAGAAATGCAAATCAAGACAACAATGAGATACCACTTCACTCCTGTGAGAATGTCATACATCAGAAAAGGTAACAGCAGCAAATGCTGGAGAGGTTGTGGGGTCAAAGGAACCCTCCTGCACTGCTGGTGGGAATGTCAATTGGTCCAACCTCTGTGGAGAGCAGTCTGGAGAACTCTCAGAAGGCTAGAAATGGACCTACCCTATGACCCTGCAATTCCTCTCCTGGGGATATATCCCAAGGAACCCAACACACCCATCCAAAAAGATCTGTGTACACATATGTTCTTGGCAGCACAATTTGTAATAGCCAAAACCTGGAAGCAACCCAGGTGTCCAACAACAGATGAGTGGCTGAGCAAGTTGTGGTATATATACACAATGGAATACTACTCAGCTATAAAAAATGGTGACTTCACCGTTTTCAGCCGATCTTGGATGGACCTTGAAAAATTCATGTTAAGTGAAATAAGTCAGAAACAGAAGGATGAATATGGGATGATCTCACTTTCAGGAAGAAGTTGGAAAACAAGATCAGAAGGGAAAACACAAGTAGAACCTGAACTGGAATTGGCATATTGCGCCAAAGTAAAAGACTCTGGGGTGGGTGGGTGGGGAGAATACAGGTCCAAGAAGGATGACAGAGGGCCTAGTGGGGGTTGTATTGTTATATGGAAAACTGAGAAATGTTATGCATGTACAAACTATTGTATTTACTGTCAAATGTAAAACATTAATTCCCCAATAAAGAAATTAGAAAGAAAGAAAGAAAGAAACTTTTTGCATCACCATTACTACATATCCCCTACTCAGAAGGACACTTTAAAGTGTTAGAAAGGAGTGTGTTCTCCTAATATATTTATTTGCCCCCAATTCAAAAAATATTCCAAGGAGCCACTGGGTTTAACAGACACTGACCAAGCCCCTGACAGAAGCCCCTGAGGGGCCCCAGTGACCTGGATAATAACCCTGGAACAGAGAGAAAACCCAGCTACTGGAGAGGCTGGGGCTTGGGAGGAGGCTGGAGCAGAGCAGCAGACACCACAGGAGCTGGCAGCACTTGGGTCTAGACCACTCAGCTCCCAGGATCCTGTGGTGGCTTGTGAGGGAGCCAAAATGGAACAAAAGTAAAAATGCAGCATCTAGTCCACTTAGATCAAATGGCAAAGGAGGGTGGAGAAAACGGCTTACATACCAAACACTGTAACGAACCCCTCAGAAGGAAAATTACCCAGGGGAGGTCACAACGACCACAAGAGCTGACATTTATGGGGTGTCCGCCACATGTCAGGCACAGTTTCAAGTGTTAAATGTGGATTGACTCATTGGATCTGCCCACGGCATTATGAGACACTTTTATTAGCCCCATTTTGCAACTGAGGACATCAAGGCAGAGAGAAGAAGAAAAGGGTCTTGAGTCACACACACACACACACACACACACACACACACACGGGTTAAGTGACAGAGTTGGGGTCTACATATCCCCTCTTAGCTACATATTAAGCCATTTATCCATCAGGATGCTCCTAGCTACAGCCACAGAGGAGGAGTACTTGTCCCCAAGCATCTTTGTCTTCCCTCCTGGCCATCATACTCAGACCCCCAGATGTTGTGGAGTTCTGGTTCCCACCTACAGGGCATGGCTCTGCACACACACACACACACACACACGCACGCACGCACGCACGCACGCACGCACGCATGCACACTCCAGAATGGACACAGCCCCTCCAGGAAGCCAAGAGGATCGATAGAGTTGAACACCATGGAAGAATCATGAGACACTGGCTCTTGAAAATAATAAGTCTTTTCCAAAAGAGGCCAGGACATACGAGCCACAGAGGGAGCCAAATGACGTCTGAGCAGTACAGCCAATAAATTAATTTCATGTGGGGGAGAAAGAAAGAAAGAAAAATAAATAAATAAATAAATAAAAACCACTGGGCTGGCCCTGGGTTAATAAAGATCCTGCCGACATAAAGATCTCATTATGAAACAGACGTCCCTGGCAAGGGTCTCCTCGGCTAAAGCTGTTTTGGATTCGAGCTTCTCCTGGGTCCCCTGTGCCTAACAAAGATTCCACATCAAATGCAGAAAAGATGGACCTGTCTAGACATTCTGTTGCACATACACACACACACACACACACACAGAGACACACACACACACACACATGTTTATATATAAAAGACACTTAGCCTTCTCCTTGGGAACCCAGAAATAGGGCGTGTGTGTGGAGTACCCTCTCCCACCTCCCACCCCCAATTGCAGCTGTCAGCATTTGGCAAAACCTTTCTGAACAAAGAGCCATTGCTAGTCTGACTCAGGAACAATATTCAGAAATGGGTGGTTGAGCTTCTAGAAGGTCTTAAGAACTCTCATCGAAAACTAAATGGGGGAAAGTTTTCATTGTAGAGCCAGCGATTCCCTGAGAGATATGAAGGCATATCAATGACTCATTGATGAAATACAGATTGTTATAAATCAGACTTTGCAATAATCCAGCAAGGACAGACCTGGAGCTTCCCTTTCACATGGACAGAAAACAAAGGACTCAGTGAGGACATGAGTAACTTAAAAGAGGTGGGGTGGGGGCAGGGGTGAGGTAAGGTGGAGAACTGATTCCTCTCATTAATAACAATCATCATTCAGCATTCACAAGTACTTATTCAGAGCTCAGACTGGCACAGGCACTCTCTAGGAGTTGGGTACAGTGCAATAATAATAATAATAATAATAATATGGCACCCAAGAATGCACAGGCTAAACCCAGCCTGCCTCTCTCTCCATCCTTATGCTCTATCCCGTGAGTACCCATTCATTGGGGAAACTGACAAACTGACGATCCTTCCTAGCCGACTGAATCCACATGGATCCCAGTCACTTTCAAAGCCAGCAACAAGCAGCTCCTGACAGCTTTCAACCTGACGCTGTTGACTGGCTACTACGGAAGAAGGGCAAATGCTAGAAGAATGCTCTACCACACTCACTATGTAAGGTTACCTCCTCCTTTGTTTTTGTTTGTTTACTAAAGCCCTGCTCCACTCTGGTCTAGGATGGGGCTGGGAGAGTGCAATGGCCTCAGGCAAGAGAGTCTTTTTGCATAACCACTATGCTATCTCCCCAGCCAGGACCAGCCTTTTCAACTCAATCCAACCCAAGATCCTTCCATGAGTCAGCCTCTAGGTTGGGTTACAAAGGCAGAGAAAGCCCAAGGCTGTTGTCTAGTGACTGTGGCTATTATTATTATTATTATTATTAAATATTTTTAATTTGGGGGTTGGGTGGTGGTGCACCTGGTTGAGTGCATATGTTACAGTGTGCAAAGATCTGTGTTTGAGCCCCTAGTCCCCACCTGCAAGGGGAAAGTTTCACAAGTGGTGAAACAGGACTGCAGGTATCTCTGTCCCTCTCCCTCTCTATCACCCCCTCCCTCTTGATTTCTGCCTGTCCCTATCCAATAAATAAATAAAGATAATAATAACTGATAAATGTTATGCATTTACAAACTATTGTATTTACTGTCAAATGTAAAACATTAATCCCCCAATAAAGGGGGGGGGGAAGAAATAAAGATAATGAAAAAATTCTAATTCTCAAAAAAATCTTTTTCTTAATCCAGACACCAAGTCTGCAAGCTACGATTCCATCCTGAACTCCCTGGGAAGATGAATTCACCAATGTGTCCTGGAACTTCACCTTTCCAGAGCCCTACCCCACTAGGGAAAGATAGAAAAAGGCAGGGGGGAGGGATATGGATTGACCTACCAATGCCCATGTCCAGTGAAGAAGCAGTTACAGAAGTCAGACCTTCCACCTTCTGCATCCCAAAAGTTTTTTTGGTCCATACTGTCAGAGGGGGAGAAATGTTAGGGGAAGATGACTATAGAATTCTGAAACCCAATTTCATCAAGTCCCAGCGAGAGAAGAGAAAAAAAGGAAAGACATTCAAAAGTAGCATTAGGTATAGGTATGACTCAGGAAGAAAGAGAAAGTAGAACCATAGGGGGGAAAAAATGGACAAAAAAAAAAAATTGGAAGCAACCAAAATGCTTTTCAACAGATGGCTGGATAAAAAAGTTATGGGACTCTTTTTTCAGCCACCAGGTTCCAGATGCTAACATGATGTCATCCAGCCTTCCCTGGGCAGACAATCCCATCAATGTGTCCTGTAGCCCCACTTCCCCAGAGCTTTGCCCCACTAGGGAAAGAGAGAGACAGGTTGGGAGTATGGATCAACCTGCCAATGCCCATGTTCAGTGGGGAAGCAACTACAGAAGCCAGACCTTCCACTCCAGAAGGTTAAAGAATAGGAAAGCTATCAAGGGAGGGGATGGGATACACAGTTCTGGTGGTGGGAATTCTGTGGAGTTGTACCCCTCTTATCCTATGGTTTTGTCAGTGTTTCCTTTTTTCAAATAAAAATTGATTTAAAAAAAGTTATGGGACATGTACTCAATGGAGTACTACTCAGCAATAAAAAAGATGATTTGACATCCTTTGGGATAAAATAGATGGAACTGGAAACATTAGTAAAGTAAGCAAGAAAATAAAACCACGGAATGGTTTCACTCATGTGGAATTTAGAACTGAACACACATACTTGAAACAAACAAACTACAACCCCTATCTAGACTGTGGAAAATTATAGTGGTTACCTAAGGTGTGGGGGATGGGCATGGACCTTCAGTGACAAGAATGGTGTGAAATTATAATCCTATTGATTTATATTCTCATAAATCACTATTAATATGACATGTCAGAGGGGAAATAGATTTAATACTTCAAGTTCTCTAACTGCCTAGACTATAGCTAGAAGTACAAATATTTGCATTAGCCTAAGTATCTAATATCTCAGATTTGTAAGATGATCAAACTCTCACACTGGGCTTAAACTGTTTGAGGAGCTCTAAAAATATATGTACATATATAGCTTTTCAAACATCTAAGCCAACTACAACTTTAGGCCAGACAGATCAAGACCATTTGGCCTGTCAGTATCTAAAATATGAAGATGTTCAGATACCACCAAAGAGTGCAAATCAAAGTGAAGTCTAGTATATTACTATAGATGCTAACCATTGGATTATCATAGAAAACAAACCATTCTTTGAGAATGGTGAAGCAGGGCTGCAGGTGTCTCTCTGTCTCTCTCCCTTTCTCTCTTGATTTCTGGCTGTCTCTGAGCAATAAACAAAGATAATTTTTTTAAAAATTAAAAGGTTAGGCAGTAGCACACTTGGTTAAGCACACACACTATAGTGCACAAGGACCTGGGTTCAAGCCCCTGGTCTCTACCTGCAGGGAAAGCGTCACAAGTGGTGAAGCAGGGCTGCAGATGTCTCTCTGTCTCTCTCCCTCTCTGTCTCTATCCATTAATTAATTATTTTTTTAAAAGAATTTTTAAAAAAATTTTTAAAGGACCCTGGTTTGATCCTCTGGTCACCACCTCCAAAGGGGGAAGCTTCATGAGTGATGGAGCTGGCTGCAGGTCTCTCTCTCTCTCTTCCTCTCTTTCTTTCCTCTCTCTCTTCCTCTCTTTACCTGTCCTCTGTCTCTATCATAATTAACAAAATTAAAAATAATTATCACCTTAAAAATAAATACCTATTTTAAAAAAGTGAAAAGTGAAATGATTGATTAGTATGTGACTCCAACCACAGAACCCTCTAGAAATAGCAAGACTACAGACAGAACGGAAGAGAAGAGGCTGCTGGAGTGGGGGGTCAGGGTGCTCGTGGGAGAACTGGTGGGGCACAGAGGCTTTGAGACCAATGTTCACACTCTCATGGTACTATGATGATGGAGACATTTGTTCACACCCAGAGATTCTCCGACACTGAGAATGAACCCAACAGTCAACTATGCACTTTGTGGGACTATATCAATGTGGATTCATCCTTGGTTTAAAAGAAAAAAATGGATCATAGGGATGACTAAGGTCACCATATGGGGGCAGAGATTATACGAGGAATCTCTGTATTTCATCTCAATTGAGTTGTAACTCTAGAACTTCTCTGGGAAAACAATTTAATCTTTAAGAAATGATCACTATGACTATAGAAGAGGATATATTGTAAGAGAAACAAGGGAAGCAGAGGGAAAGAGTGAGATGCAGGGAAAGGTGCAAAGAAGTAATAATAAGAAGAAGAATTAATAATAAGGAGTAATTCAAAAGTAGACTTTGCAGGCAGAATGAATATGCATCTGAGGCAGCATTGGGAGCTAAGAATAATAGCCAAGAGGCAGAGAGCTAGTTCAGCCTGTTAGAGTACCAATTTGTTCTTCTGAGATCCTAAAGGCTGCATATTCAATCCCCAGCACCACTATATGAAATAACTAAGCAGCCCTCTCTGTCTTGTAATAAATAAATAAATAAATCTTTGTGGGGGGTCAGGCAGTGGTGGACCCAGTTAAGTACACATACCACCTGGCTCAAGGACCTGGGTTCAAACCCCCGCTCCCTACCTGCAGGGAAGACCCTTCCACAAGTGATGGAGCGGGTCTACAGGTGTCTGTCTTTTTCTTTTCCATTATATCTCTCCTCCCCTCTCAATTCCTCTCTGTCCTGTCAAATAAAATTAAAAAATGGCCACTAGGAATTGTGGATTCATGGTGCTGGCACCAAGCAGCAACAATAACCCTGGTGGGAAAGAAAGAAAGAAAGAAAGAAAGAAAGAAAGAAAGAAAGAAAGAAAGAAAGAAAGAAAGGAAGGAAGGAAGGAAGGGAAAAAGAAAAGAAAAAGAAAGAAGGCAAGAGAGGGAGGGAGAGGAAGGAAGGAAGGAAACTATCTTCATATAACTCAGTAATTTCATTCCTAAACATCTACCCAAAAAGATCTGGAAAATAGCTATTCAAATAAACACATTTACAGGGCTGGTAAAATCGCTATTTTGCCATGTGCACAACCCAGGTTCAAGCCCAAGCCCCACCATGTTAAAGGAAGCTTCAGTGCTATGATTCTCCTTTTCCTTCTCTCTATCTTCTTCTCTCTACCCACCTTCTACCTCTCTATTTCTATCTTTAAAAATTTAAAAACAAAGGGAGGGCAGGCAGTGGTGCACCTGGCTAAGTACACACACTACAGTGCTCAAAGACCCAGGTTCAAGCACCTGGTCCCCACTTGCAGGGGGAAAGTTCACTAGTGGTGAAGTAGAGCTGCAGCTCCCTCTCTCTCTCTCTCTCTCCCTCTCTCCCTCCCTCCCTTCTTAATTTCTCTCTGTCTCTGTCCAAAAATCAATAATGATATAAATGTTAAAAAGAAATAAATGCATGCACAAAGCTCATCCTAACATCACTGTTCACATCACTCAGAAGATGAAAATAGTCCAAGTGTTCACCAATAGTGGATCAACAAACAAACAAGTCATGATGTACACATCCTATGAAATATTGTGCATCACACAAAGGAATGATGTCCTGATACACACTCCCACATCGATGGACCTGAAAACATGATATTCCATGAAAGAAGCCAGAAAGAGGAACCACAAGTTAGAGCACGCCATAGAGCATACAATTTACCAGCCTTGAAGACCCAGGTTCCAGCCTCCAGAGTCACATGGGAGCACCAGACACAGCATCATGGGACATTTCATGAATGGTGGGTGGTATTGTGATATCTCTCCTTCTCTCTATGATTCTCCCCTTCCCCCAATCTCCATCTGAAATAAAGTAGAAGAGTCATATAGCCAAAAAACCCAACACCAGGAAAAAAAGAAAAAGTCAGACTCAAAAGATGACATATTGTAATTCCACAGATATACAATGTCCAGAAGAAGCTAGTCCACAGAGAGAGAGAAATCACTCTGCCTATCACCTGAGAACTGGCACAGCCTGGAAAGTTCCTAGCCATGACCACGAAATGTGAACTGAGACCTACAGGGATACAGAGTTTAGCTCCTGTGCTAACTGTGGGCCCCAGATCAAATCGATGGGGTTTACAGTTAACAATATTTATATACTTTTCCCATATTTGGGAGCTATTCTCTTCCCTGATCCAGCTTTCTGGACCTTTTTCCAACTATGACACCATCCCCCCGCCCCCAGACAATAACTTAGGTCACCTGCATATTAGATGTCAGGCACAAGCAAAAACTAGTAAATTCATGGGCCCCTTGGAATGTACCTAAAATAGACCTACTAGCTTTTTTCAAAATGGAGACCCCAAATCGTCATCTGCAATATTCCAGCCATTAGGTTCATAATTAGTCAACAATTTGTTTGGCTTTATATGTTAACTCTTTTCAGCCACCAGGTTCCAGATGCTAGCGTGATGCCAACCTTACTTCACTGGGCAGACGACCCCACCAATATGTCCTGGAGCCCCACCTCCCCAGTTCCTTACCCCACTAGAGAAAGAGAGAGACAGGCTGGGAGTATGGATCGACCTGCCAATGCCCATGTTCAGCGGGGAAGCAATTACAGAGGCCAGACCTCCTACCTTCTGTGCCCCACAGTGACCCTGGGTCCACACTTTCAGAGGAATAAAGAATGGGAAAGCTATCAAGGGAGAGGACTGGATATGGAGTTCTGGTGGTGGGGACTTTGTGGAGTAGTTGTCCCTCTTATCCTATGGTCTTGTCAACATTTCCATTTTATAAATAAAAATTAAAATAAATAAAAGAGAAATCAGACCAGATCCATAGTTACTAGGTCCTGGGAGTAGGCAGGGGTGGGGAATGGCTACTTAATGGGCATGGGATTTATTTTAGAGGCTGGAACTGTTCTGGAGCTAAAAGGGCCATATATGCACAGAAGGGTGGTACAGGCAATGCTGCTGAATTGTTCACTTTAAGAGAATCATCTTTATACTATGCAATTTATGCACCACTAAATTCATATAAGCCCCTCCCCAAGGAAGAGAATAAGGGCTGAGCAATGGGGTGGATACTGGTGCCCCTTGTAGTGATGTGGAAGGCTGGGGAGGAGGATTTTGGAAGAAAGATTAAGAGTGTAATTATTTGACATGTTACGCTGAGTTACCAATACGTTTGAAGGTGGTTTTCAGAGAAACAGCTTGGAATCTGAGTCTATGCCCAAAGTTTGGCGTCGTGCGAAGATTATAGCGGTTTTGAAACCAAAGAAAGGCCCAACACTGGCCGCCAGCTATAGACCAATTTCTCTCCTCTCCGTGTGTTACAAACTCCTTGAGAGGCTGCTTCTGTCACGTATTTCTCCTCTTACAGAGAAATTCCTATCACCCGCCCAGACTGGTTTTCGCCCAGGAAGATCTACCTGCGAACAAGCCCTGGCCCTCTCAACTTACGTTGAAAATGGATTCCAGAAGAACTTAAAGATGGGTGCTGTCTTTGTTGATCTCACAGCAGCCTATGACACGGTCTGGCACCGTGGTCTCCTAGTCAAGATCTCAAGATGCCTGCCTCCATGGGTGGCCAACACTATATCGTTTCTTCTCCAAAACAGAAGTTTCCGGGTACACCTGGGTGACAAGTCTAGCAGATGGAGACTTGTCTCAAGTGGCCTCCCCCAGGGCTCTGTTCTGGCTCCTACGCTATTTAATATTTACATCAATGACCTCCCAGAAACTTCTTCAAGGAAGTTCATCTACGCCGATGACATCTGCTGTGCAACTCAGGCATCCAAGTTGGACATCCTCGAGGAAACACTCACGAAAGACATGTCTCTGATATCTGATTACTGTAAAAAATGGCGACTAATCCCTAGCACTGCAAAAACGGTATCATCTGTTTTCCATCTACACCATGCCTCGGCCTCGCGTGAGCTTAATGTGCAGCTTGATGATACGAGAATCCGGCATGAAGCCCAGCCAGTCTATCTTGGCGTTACTCTCGATCACACTCTGTCATTTCACAATCATCTCATAAAAACTGCAGCAAAGGTGGGCGCGAGGAATAACATCATTGCAAGACTGGCCAGCTCCTCATGGGGCGCGAGTGCTTCCACACTACGATCATCATCTCTGGCATTATGCTATTCCACTGCAGAATACTGTGCCCCAGTATGGTTCCGTAGCCCCCATGTCCACTTGGTCGATTCCAAATTATATTCCTCCATGAGGATAATTTCTGGAACCATCCGTTCCACCCCGGTTCCATGGCTGCCAGTTCTTAGCAACATCGCCCCGCCAGATATTCGTCGGGATGCGGCATCATCTAAGTTCATTTCCCACGTCTACGCTCGACCGGACCTGCCAATATACACGGATATCTTCGCCCACCCTGTTCAACGCTTGACGTCTCATCACCCAATCTGGTCTCCTATGCCTACACTGAACTTCTCTGTTCCAGTCTCTTGGAAACAGAGCTGGCAGTCAGCTGAGGTAAAGAACAAACACCTCATCACAGACCCCTGCAAGCGTCAACCCGGCTTTGACCTACCACGTTATCATTGGGCCCTCCTTAATCGCTGTCGAACAGGCCATGGCCAGTGCGCTGCTATGTTCCATCACTGGGGAGCCAGAGACGACCCGAACTGCCCCTGCGGCTACAGACAGACTATGACCCACATAGTCAATGACTGCCACCTCTCCAGATTCAAAGGAGGTCTCGAAACTTTACATCAGGCTCAACCTGACGCTGTTGAGTGGCTACGGAAGAAGGGCAAACGCTAGAAGAAGAAAAAGAGAAACAGCTGGAGGTGGGCACACAGAACTGTAAGATGGGAGGTCTGAGCTGAAAATAAAAGCTGTACAGCTGTTTGTATATTTAAAAAGTTTAAAGCCCAGGCTAAAAATGAGATCATCCAGGGCAACAGTATCCAAAAAAAAGATGATTCAATATTGAACTCTGAGAAACTGCATCATCTAGCAACTGGGAGGGAAAAAGCATGCACCAGAAAGAAGCAGGAAACACAGAGATAAAAGGAAATGGGGGGGGGCAAGTGGAGGTGCAAGCACTTAACTGCACACACATCACCATGTTCAAAGAACTGGGTTCAAGCCCCCACTCCTCATCTCCAGTGGGGAACGTGTCATGGACAGTGAAGCATTGCTGCAAGCGTCACTCTTTCACCCTCTCTATTTTACTTCCATCTTGATATTTCACTCTATATATCCAATAAATAAATATTTTTAAAGGAGTATCAGGAAATGTAGGAGAAAGGTGACAAGTGAGTATGAACAAGTAAAACCCCAAAGAAGTTTAGAAAGCAGGGCCAGGTGGTAGCACACCTGGTTGAGCTCACACATTACAGTTGTGCACAGACCCAGGGTCAAGCCCCTGTTCCCACCTGCAGGGAGAAAGCTTCACAAGTGTGAAGAAGGGCTGCAGGTGACTCTCCATCTCTCTCCCTCTCTATCTTCCATTCCTCTTTCAATTTCTCTCTGTCTCTATCCAAAAATAAATAAAATAAAATAAAAAGATAGAAGGGTTAAGAGCACAAGGCACAAAGCACAAGGGCCGGCATAAGGATCCCAGTTCAAGCCCCTCGGCTCCCCACCTGCAAGGGAGTCGCTTCACAAGTGGTGAAGCAGGTCTGCAGGTGTCTATATTTCTCTCTCCCTCTCCATCTTCCCCTCCTCTTTCCATTTCTCTCTGTCCTGTCCAACAATGACTACAACAATAAAAAACAACAAGGGCAACCAAAGGGAATAAATACATTTTTTTTAAGTATGCTAGAGATATATTAAAGAAACTAAATTTTCTTGAGTCTCCTGTGAAAAGACATAGAGATCTCTCCAAAGTGATCTGTAAGTAGCACTAGTCTAGTGAAAATTCTAAAAAAAAAAAAAAAAGAGCAGGCCTCCCCTTAGCGGTGGTTGACCTGTGCACACCTGCAGGGAATTCACACCTGGATACTTTAGATGGTATGGATCTCTGGGTCCATAAGTCTCCCCCATTTTGGGCATTCTGGTCTGGCCTCCAGCCCACTTAGATCTCACTCCAAGAGAAGATGTCTTCACAGACATCAATGGGAGGTTTGTCATGGGTACCAAAGCAGGGAATACAGAGCCTTGTCTGTATTCCCTGAGTTGATCTCAAAGGAACCAGGTGGCCAGACACCTGCTTCAGGGTCTATAGATAACACATCTGGGAATGAGCTAGGACAAAGGTGTTGGGTCAGTTGGGACCACACAGAAGAGGATCTCCGGGTCTGTCAAGCTGCCCTGTCATTACCAAATGGCTCAGATGTTCTTTCTGATGTCCTTTTTCAGCCAATTGGTTTGCAGCCCCAAGGACAAGATCCTGAAACCTCCATCATTGCATGTTGGAGAGCGATAACGGAATGCAGAGGTAAGAACAGCTGAGGCACACGCGCCACCCCTAGAACCATCACCCAGAGGAAACACAGACCACCCAAACTACATTCCCCCGTGGCAGCCCAGGCCAGCCCAGCCCCTTCAAGCAAAAACTACAGTTTTGGGGGTGGGTGGCAACATAATGGTAATGCAAAAAGACTTTTATGCCTGAGACCTCAAATCCTAGACTCAATCCCTAGTACTACCGTAAACCAGAATTAAGCAGTGCCCTGGTAAAATAATGACAATAATAATAAAATTTTTCTAAACCCCACAATCTGGCCTCTCCCCTCCAGTGTTCTACGCAAAACACTCTCACATTCTGCATTCATCCCTCACACCTTCACAGGATCCATGCCACATGAATCACTTCTCTCTGTCAAGGTCATATTTCTTTTTTTAAAAAAGAGCACCTATTCTTATTATTATTCTGAGGATGAAAAAAAAATAAATAGTTGCTTCTTTTTTCTTTCCTTTTTTTTTTGGCATAGAAGGTGGCTGAATTTTTCAATATATTCATGCAAACGAGATATTTCATCTCATGGATTTTATCCCAGTTCTGTCTATGCACATTTTAAATAAATTAAGATGAAATAAATCCATTTTATTATATTACCCAGTGCCATCTCCATGAAATAATGCCCATATTTGTATTTCCTAAGGAATGTTGACGTGGCTAAAAATGTTGCAGCAAGTGTAATCTTTGAGGATTGTGCTGCCAGAAAAAAAAATAAATCTAGGCCTTTGTTTAGAGCCTAGAGTGGCACCACTTTTGATTGAAATGACTTGAAATATCCAACCCCCAAACATGGCGAGGCAGTAAAATATAGGGAATTGATCACCATTGGCTCAGAAACAAAAGTGGTCGGCTTCCTTTGTTTTCTTAACATCTGTTCTCCCCCTCGCCACCTCCCACCCACCACCCGACAAGCCTCCCCACTGAAATAAATTACACAGGCTCCCTTTCGTTTTAAAGGAAATAAATCTGAGAGAAACTGGGGATCAGGTGGCCGTGCACCCAGTAAAGCACGTGTTTTCATATTTAAGGGCCCACGTTCAAGTTCCCAGTGCCTACCTGCAGGAAGGTGGAGCTTCCAAAGTAATGGAGTAGTACTGCAAGAATCTCTTCTTGCCCATTTTCTCTCTCCCTCTTAACTCTAATCTTCTACCAGGAAAAAATAATAATAATAATAAATGGCCTCTGGAAAATGGTGGTAGAGTTGCACAAGCACCAAGCCACAGTGATAACTCTGGTGGTAAAATTAACCACTTGATTAATTTTAAATAAATCAATATGGCGCTGGGAATAGCACAATGGTTGTGCAAAAAAAGACTTTCATACCTGAGGCACCAAAAGTCCCAGATCCTGGTGCTCTAGTCAGGTAATCTTCGGAATAAAAATACTCTCCTGGGAGTCGGGCTGTAGCGCATGTGGCACAAAGCGTAAGGACCGGCATAGGATCCCGGTTCGAGCCCCCAGCTCCCCACCTGCAGAGTTGTTTCACAGGCAGCGAAACAGGTCTGCAGGTGTCTGTCTTTCTCTCCCCCTCTCTGTCTTCCCCTCCTCTCTCCATTCCTCTCTGTTCTATCCAACAATGACGACATCAATAACAATAATAAAACAACAAGGGCAGCAAAAAGGAATAAATAAATATTTTTTAAAAATACTCACCTGAAAGATGAAAATTTCTCTAAAACCCTGAACCATCTCTCCTCTCCTGCCTTTTCTCCATCCCCTTCTCCATCACTCCTGACGTTCCTCACGCACAGCATGCATGACGCTCAACATCTGTTGGATGACTAGACTGACAAACAGACTCATCAGTTGTCCTCAGTCAAGTTCTTTCTCAGCAACTACTCCGGGCACAGTAAGCAGTGATGACTGGTCATTGCTGACTGGGCACCCAAGAGGTGGGGCTCTTCCGCCGAAGCGCACCTGTGACATTGCACTCCCAACATGCCTGGAATGTTCTTTTTTCTGTCTAATTTTTATTTGTTTATTAATGAGAGACATAGGAGGAGAGAGAGAGAAAAGGGATCCGGACATCACTCTAGCACATACACTGCCAGGGATCAAGCTTGGTGCCTCATGCATGAAAGCCCAATGCTTCATCCACTCCCAGACCACTTCTAGAACCTTCTTCAACTCCTGTGGTGGCAAACCTCCTGATGAGGTTATGGAAGGGGTAGGGAAGGGGTCTCCCACCATTAGATGCAAGGATGCCTGCCTCTTTGTCCAAGACATCTTTCAGGACTGACCTTTGAAGGCTCCAAGTTGAGCAGTAACACCTGGTATGAAATCCCCAAGTCCCCAAGACTCACAGTCAAGTGATATTCTGGAAAGGCACCTCCCCCTACTCCCCACCCCCACCCCACCCCACCCCTGGCCCCTCCACTGTTATTAGTGTCAATTAAGTTCAGCCTGACAGGCTACCTTTGACGAAATGCTGGAGCAACAAAGATATAAACAACGACACAGCCTTTGGAGTTGATATATAGTTGCATTTAATAAACATTTGTTTGCATATTTTTTATCATGCTAATGAATATAATTACTTTAATTTATGTCATCAAGCTATGATTCTGTTCTGATCTATACGTCACTTAAATGTGTAGCGTTGGCATTTTGTACACACTGGCAATTTGAGAAGGCAAAGGATCCCCCCCCTCACCCCACCGCACCCCTCCCGCCCCGCACAAGAACTTCAAGCAACCTTCTGTAGTTGAATGTGTCCTTGTGGTGGTTAAATCCAACTACAATTGGAGGCTCTGGTTTAGTACCTCCATAAGGGCAGGCCTGCCTCCCACTACCCAGAAGGTTTCTCCAGTGAGCACACACTTTGCCTTCTTGAAATCTGAAATCTGAAATAAGATCACAGAGCACTTAACTCGTGTTCAACACACGGTCATCAAGGCTAGGGGAGGTGTAATCATATTAAGGGCCCTTACTGACTATGAAAGTAATGTACATTTACTTTAGAAAATTTGGGAAAAAAAAAAAACAGGAGATCACACAGAAAGATTAGATAAAGACGATAAGCTAAACTTCTCTCAAAAGTCCTTAGAAATCAGATCATCAGTCTGGGAGGTGGTGCACCTGACAGAGCACACATGCTGCCTTACACAAAGCCTCAGGTTCAAGGCCTTGACCTCTGTCTGCATGAGGGGAGTTTCATAAGCTGTGAAGCAGTGCTACAGGTGTCTCTCTTTCTCTCCCTCTCTATCTCCCCTTTCCCTCTCAATTTCTCTCTTTAAAAAAAAAATTTGTTTATTTTACTTGACAGAACAGAGAGAAATTGAGGGAGGAAGACAGAGAGGGAGAGAGAGACACCTGAAGAAGCATTCTTTCACGGCTTGTGAAGCTTTTCCCTTGCTGGTGGAGACCAGGGGCTCAAACCCAGGTCCTTGTACATGGAAATGCATGCGCTTAACCAAGTGTGCTGTCACCCAGCCCCTCCCTCTCAATTTCTCAAATTTCTCAATTTCTTCTTTATTAAAAGGAAGGGAGGGAGGGAGGGAGTGAAGGAGAAAGGGAGGGAAGAAATCAGGTCATAGAAGGGATGGGGCGGTAGCACACCAGGTTAAATGCACATAGTACAAAGCACAAAGATCCCAAATTGAGCCCCCACATCCCCACCTGCAGAGCGGTCGCTTCACAGGCAGTGAAGCAGGTCTTCAGGTGTCTTTCTCTCCCTCTCTATCTTCCCCTCCTTTCTCAATTTCTCTCTGTCCTACCCAATAAAACAGAAAGTCCAGGAACAGTGGATTCAGACTGAGCTGCAGCAATAACCCTGAAGGCAACACAAGAAAAGAGGAACAAATCAGATCATAAAGGCTGGGGGGAGACAGCACAAAGGTCATGTGAATAAATTATCATGTTTGAGGCTCTGAGGTCTCAGGTTCAATCCCCAGCACCATCAGAAGCCAGAGCTGAGCAATGCTCCAGTACAATAATAATAATAATATAGGAATAAATTAGACCATAGGATAGATAAGTAGGTAGATATAAATAGATAGATAGGCAGACAGATAGACAGACAAAGCCCATATATACATAGATATAGTAGTGTCCTTCAAAACTGTACTGGATATAGGAAGGGACATTCCCAGTGTCAAAAAACAATCCCTGAACTATGAAAAGAAAGAAGGGATCTGGATGTGAGGGTGATCTGGCTGTGACATCTGTCACCCCATTGATCGCCAGGGATGATTCTGCTGATCTGGCTGGCTAGGCGGGTGTCCCCTTCCTCCCTCACCGCTCCATGTGTGTCCCTCCCGAAGCTGTGCACTCGGTTGAAGAGGACGGCCTTCCCCGAATAGAGACGACCAGTCTTCGGTGGAGGGAATATGAGTAGCTGCGCTCCCCTGCTAGAACCTCCAAACAAGCTCTCGAGAAAGAAGGGATCTGAGAGACAAGCATGACACACTCAGGAAAGGTCAAAGAAATAAGTCAAGAGGGGCCAGGCGGTGGCGCACCTGGTTAAGCGCACACACTACAGTGCACAAGGACCCAGGTTCAAGCCCCTGGTCCCCACCTGCAGGGGGAAAGCTTCACAAGTGGTGAAGCAAGGCTGCAGGTGTCTCTCTGTATCTCTCCCTCTGTATCTCCCCCTCAGTTTCTCTCTATCCAATACTAAATTAATTAATTAATTAATTTAAAAAAAAAAGAAAGAAGTCAAGAGCTCCAAGAATGTAGCATGCTTAGGGTCAGAGGAGAGGTGGCACTGCCCCTAAGAAACTTTGCAGAGCACTAGCTGAGAATTGTATCAGAAGGAGGCACCTGGTTAAGTGCACATATTACCCTGCCCAAGAACGCAGGTTCAAGCCCTTGTACATAACAGCTTTGAGTTTTCCATATAACAATACAACCCCCATTAGGTCCTCTGTCATCCTTTTTGGACCTGTACTCTTCTCCCCCCCACCCATCCCAGAGTCTTTTACTTTGGTGCAATACACCAACTCCAGTTCAGGTTCTACTTGTGTTTTCTTTTCTGATCTTGTTTTTCATCTTCTGCCTGAGAGTGAGATCATCCCATATTCATCCTTCTGTTTCTGAGTATCTTTCCTTATCTCTCTCCCTATATATCATCCTCTCTCAATTTCTCTCTGTCCTACCCAATAAAAATAGGGGGAAAATGGCTACCAGAAGTGGTGGATTCATAATGCTGGCACTGAGCCCCAGCGATCACCTTGCTGGCAATGAGAGAGAGAAATGCATCAGAAGAAGTCATGTGTGTCAGCCCTAACCACTACCTTCCCATGGTCAACAGTATAGACTGATGCTGCAAGAGAGGTGCCATTCATGATTATACCTACTCCAGAAAGTCAGGACCTGAGACCCTATGACCTGTGACCTCACTCAGGAACAGAGACCATCCCTTCCCACATGTAAATGCATGGGAGCAAACAGCAGGAAAAAAGATTAAAAGTTGGGGCTAAGCACCCCTAGTTGAATTCACATGTCATACAAGGCACAAGGACCCAGGTTTTAGCCCCCAGCCCCTACCTGCAGGGTGATGAAGCAATGTTGCTGATATCTCTCTCTCTCGCTCTCTCTCGCTCTCTCCCTTTTCAATTTCTTTTTTAAAGACATTTTTATTTATTTTATTTATTATTGTCTAGAGGCAAAGAGAAATTGAGAGAGGAGGGGGAGATAGAGCGGGAAAGAGACAGAGAGACACCAGCAGCCCTGCTTCACCACTTGTGAAGCCTTCCAACCTGTAGGTGCGGACCAGAGGCTTGAACCTAGGACCTTGCACACTAATGTGTGCACTTAACCAGTTGCACCACTGCCTGGCCCCTTCCCTTTCAATTTCTTTCTGTCTCTATCTTTCTGTCTCTATCTGTCTCTCTTAAAAAATAAATATATTATTTTTTAAGAGAGAGAGAAAAAAGTAAAAATTAAATTTGTGGCCTAGGAGGTGGCACAGTGGATAAAGCATTAGACTCTCCCATGAGGGTAGATAGCATAATAGTTATGCAAAGAAACTCTCATGCCTGATGCTCCGAAGTCCCAAGTACAATCCCCCACACCACCATAAGCCAGGGTTTAGCAATGTTCTGGTTAAAAACAAAATTTTTTTTATTTAAAGTAATTAATTAATTTTTTAAAAAGCATTAGACTCTCAAGTATGGTGTCCATGGTTTGATCCCCAGCATCACAAATGCCAAGAGTAATAATCTGCTTCTCTCCCTCTCAATAAACAATTTTTAAATATTTTATTTAGTTATTTATTGGATAGAGACAGAAAAAAATTGAGAAGGGAGGGGGATAAGAGTTGGTGCAGTGGGTTAAGCGCACATGGCAACAAGTGCAAGGACCTGGCATAAGGAACTGGTTTGAGGCCCCGGCTCCCCACCTGCAGGGAAGTCACTTCATAAGCAGTGAAGGAGGTCTGAAGGTGTCTGTCTTTCTCTCCCTCTCTCTGTCTTCGCCTCCTCTCTCTATTTCTCTCTGTCCTATCCAACAAGGACAGCAATAGCAACAACAATAATAACAATAGCAATGATAAACAATAAGGGCAACAAAAGGGAAAAAATAGCCTCCAGGAGCAGTAGATTCATAGTGCAGGCACCAAGTACCAGTGATAACCCTGGAGGCAAAAAAACAATTGAGAAAGGAGAGGGAGATTGAAAGAGAGAAAGAGAGAGATCTGCAGCCCTGCTTCACTACTCTTGAAGCTTCCCCCTGCAGGTGGGGATAAGGAGCTTAAATCTGTGTCCTTGTGCACTGTAACATGTTCCCAGCCCCCAATAAAAACAATTAATTTAAAATTTTTTAATCAAATTACAGACTACTATTTCTCATAAACTTAGATACAAGCATGCTCAATAAATATTAGCAGATCTAACTTATCCATGAATTAAAAATACCACACACCATACTAAAAATATGATTTGCGCCAGTTCTGCAAAACTAGCTCACCATCCAAAACTCAAAGTAATCTACCAGATCAGCAAGCTAAAGAAGACAAATCATAGATGATCATATCAGTTGACAAAAAAGAAGGCATTTGACAAAATATGCTCTGGCAATAATATGTGGGAGAATATTCAGCATAAAAACTCAGCAGGTTAGAAATAAAGGAGAACTAGCTCAACTTTGATAAAGAACATCCACAGAACCATGACAGTGTGCATCGTACTGACTGGTTAAGAACTAAATGTTTTCTGTCTGGGATTGGAGCCCTAGTCAAAGATCCAATGTCACCACCTTCATTTAACATAGTAATAGAAGTTGTAGTCACTGTACGCGTGTATATATATATATATGGAAATGGAAAGGATAGTCATACTCCCTGAAAGGAAGCAGGAGAGCCATCTCTATTAGAAAATGGTATACCAGGCAGAGGGTAGATAGCATAATGGTTATGCAAAGAGACTCTCATGCCTGAAGTTCCAAAGTCCCAGGTTCAATCCCCCGCACCATCATAAGCCAGAGCTGAGCTGTGCTCTGGTAAAAAGAAAGAAAGAAAGAAAGAAAGAAAGAAAGAAAGAAAGAAAGAAAGAAAGAAAGAAAGAAAGAAAGAAAGAAAGAAAGAAAATGATATACCAAGGACTAAAAATTATATTCCTAGTGAGTTTAGCAAGTAAGTAATTAAGCTTAGCAAGGTCACAGGAGTGTAAGTTTTGGGGGGGGGGGGGGAGTCAAGAGGTAGAACCACTGTTTAAAACAGCAGGCATGCTGTCCAAGCGAGCCATTTTCCCAACCCAATACACATTTTTAAAAGATGTTTTAGAGCCAAGGAAATAGAATAGTGGTTATGAAAAAAAGCTTCATGCCTAAGGCTTCAAGGTCCCAGGTTCAATCCCTGGCTCTACTGCTCAAGCAGTGCTCTAGTATTATAAATAAATAAATAAATAAATAAATAAATAAATAAATAAATAAATAAATAAATGTTTTAAAATCTTGTACTACCAAATCACTGGAGAAAATGTGTGTGTAAATGTGAAAAAAGAGACTCACGGGATTCTGACAGCAAGAGTCTACCCCCACCCCCGCGCCCCCGGGAGTGTGTCAGGGATGAGACTGACAGTTCTTATCTGTAGGTATGTTCACTTCACAAGAACACATTCATACATTGGTGTGATAGTTAACTAAATACATTAAATAAATATACAGCACAGAGAGAATGATAAATGCCATCACTGCCCAGAAATAATAAATTCAAACACTATCGTGTGCTTCTATCTTGTTTTATTCACTCATATATACAGATAGAAAGAAATTAAAATAGAGAGCATGACACAGGGCTAGTTTTGTGCATATTCACATACAGAGAGGTTGGTTTATATTTTGCGAAATTAAAATGATATGTTTTGTGATTCTCCTACAGACTCATATTTCCATACCAGTAGGCTTCATCACCATCATTTGTAATGGCTGAATAATATTCCATGTTTTGCATGCACTATGATTTACTTAATTTATCATTTTATAGTTAAGTAGTTTTCAATTCTTTGCTAACCCAAATAACAACGCAATGAACATAATTACATACCTGTGAAGCACACCTGTGATTATTCCACTTGGCTCATTTTTAGAAAATGAATTGCTGGGTCAAGTAATATATTCATTTTAAGACATTTAGTACTTAGGATGAAACTGTCTTGCACATATTGTATTCCAATTTGTACTGAATAAAATTTTTCCCATCAAACTTCCTCTTACACTGACAATATTGTTTTCTAAATCTTTTGCCAATTGATAAGTCAATATTGTTCCAATCTGCTTCTCTTTGATTATTAATAAAATTAAGCAATTTTTCCAGGCATCACTTACTGTTCACTTATATTCCTAATGGTGGTGGTTGTCTGTCCTCTCTGATCAACTTTTTGTTTCTCATTGAGCCATAACAGCTATTAGGTGTTATTTAAAAATGACATCTCTCTACTATACTTTAAATAATTTTCACAGTTTCACTTATGGTATTATTTGAGAGACAAATAATATAATTGACTACAGTCAACTGCAGAAAATTCAAAAATTCAGAGGGAAAGAAGCAAGGAAGGGAGAAAAGAGAGTTTGGGGTCCCAGTACCTTATGATGGAAGAGAATTGGTAGAAGGGTGAGATATTCTTCTTATTATCACTTATTTATAAAATGGAAGTATTGACAAGACCATGGAATAAGAGAGGTACAATTCCACACAACTCTCACCACCAGAACTCTGTATCCAATCCCCTCCCTTGATAGCTTCCCTATTTCTTTATCCCTCTGGGAGTATGGACCCAGGGTCATTATGGGGTGCAGAAGGTGGAAGGCCTGGCTTCTGTAATTGCTTCCCTGCTGAACATGGGCATTGACAGGTTGATCCACACTCCCAGCCTGCCTCTCTCTTTCCTTAGTGGAACAGGGCTCTGGGGAGGTAGGGCTCTAGGACACACTGGTGGGGTCATCTGCCCAACGAAGTCAGATTGGCATTATGATAGCATCTAGAACTTGATGGATGAAAAAGAGTTAAGATATAAAGCAGAACAAACTGTTGACTAATCATGAACCTAAAGACTAGGATATTACAGATGAAGATTTGGGGATGGGGTCTCCATTTTGGAAAAAGCTAGTAGGTCTATTTTAGGTATATTCTAAGGGACCCATGACCCCTACTAGTTTATTGCCTGGGTTTGACATCTAATATGCAGGTGACCTAAGTTACTGTATTGTGAGATATTCTGATGCCTCCCTTGGGGAGACAGCCAGCCTTGGGCAGACAACAATAATCTTATATACCAACACTTCCTCAATTAAGTGATTTTTTAAAAAAAAAGAAAAGCAATTTTAATTAATTTATTTACTTTAGTGAAAGAGAGATATGCAGAAGATACAGAGAGAGAAAGATCTGAGCACTGCTCAGCTCTGGCTTATGGTGGTGCCAGGGAAAAAACCTAGGACCTCAGAGTCTCAGGCGTGAAAGACTTTCTGCATCACCATTATGCTAACTCCCCAGCTCAATAAGTTTTATGTTTATGTCATTTAACATATATAATTCCCTCCTCCATGTTCTCTGCTTTTGATACCAAGTGAAGATGGCTGCCCTGGCCTAACAACATCACCAATGTGTCCTAGAACCCGCCCCCCTCCCCAGAGCCCTGCCCTCCTAGAGAAAGACAGAAACAGGCTGGGGGTATGGATTAACCTGCCAATGTTCACATCCAGTGGATAGACTATTACAGAAGCCAAAACTCCCACCTTCTGTACCCCATAATGATCCTGGATCCATACTCCCAAAGCATAAAGAATAGGAAAGCCTCTAATGGAGGGGATGGCATGCGAAACTCTGGTGGTGGGAATTGCGTAGAGTTGTACCCGTCTTATCCAACAGACTTGTTGATCTTAATTAAATCAATAAAAAAAAAAAAAGATGGTTGCCATCATTATCTGCCATCATGGCCAGACAGTGGTACACCCAGTAGAGATACATGTTACAATGCACAAAGATGCAGGTTCAAGCCCCTGGTCCCCACCTACAGGGGAGAAGCTCTGCCTGAAGCAGTGCTGCAAGTGTCTCTCCCTCCCTAACTCCCCTTCCCTCTCAATTTCTCTCTTGTCCAGTGTATGGCAAGTAAAGATATTCCCCTGTTCTGTAAGGAGTCTCTTTGTTTGGGTAGTGGTTTCTTTAGCTATTCAAAAACTTTCCAATTTTATATAGTCCCATTGGTTTATTTTTGTTTTAATCTTCCATGCAATTAGATTTATATCATTGAAGATGCCTATAAAATTTATTTATTTATTTGTTATTGGATAAAGACAGAGAGAAATTGAGAGAGAAGGGGGAGATAGAGAGGAAGACAGAGAGACGCCTGCAGACCTGCTTCACCCCCTGTGAAGTTACTCCCCTGCAGGTGGGGAGCCGGGGCTCCAACGGGGCTCCAACCAGGTTCCTAACTGGTTCTTACGCTTTGTGCCATGTGCGCTTAACCCGCTGCACTACCGCCCGACTCCCGCCTATAAAATTTAATGGAAAAAATGCTGCCAATATTTTTCTCTAAGTATTTGATACTTTCTGGCCTAACATCCAAGTCCTTGATCGATCTGGAATTTGCTTTTGTGTCTGATGCAATGTAGTGGTTCACTTTCATTCTTCTGCATATTTCAACCTAATTTTTCCAACACAGTTGTTGAAGAGATTCTCCTTTCCTCATTTAATAGACTGCACCTTTGTTGAAAATTAGATGTTCACAGGTGTGGGAGGAGGCTATTTTTTAATATTTTAATGAGAGA
Organism: Erinaceus europaeus; assembly: GCF_950295315.1. Classification (NCBI taxonomy): domain Eukaryota; kingdom Metazoa; phylum Chordata; class Mammalia; order Eulipotyphla; family Erinaceidae; genus Erinaceus; species Erinaceus europaeus. The sequence continues at coordinate 180,844,290 of NC_080163.1, forward strand.
TGGGGGGGAGGAGAGACCAGTGGACTATTGCTAGGGAGTGAATCTAGAACCTCAGTTTTATTTATTTATTTATTTTTTTTTTTTGCTTAACCATTATGCTATCACCCTAGCCCTTGTTTTTGTTTAATACTTTCCAAAGCTACATTTTAAAGGCACAAGGTGCATAATTGTTACATCATTTTGCTGGATTTTTAATGATATGGATTTCTCTGTGTACTCTTTAACGTGTCCCCTCTGACTTAAAATGGGACCTAAATCATATTATAATGTTATAATACAGATAAGCTTGTTTCTTAACTCTCTTTATCTCCATCTACTTATTATTTAGGGACCATTATCATGTATTCCTCCATTATGACTTTATACATTAACCTGTTAACAGGTAAATTAATTGTAGTGTATCAGCCATCCATTTTAACTTTAAATTTACTTTGTAAAATTTCTAGAGAAATTCAATTTAGAATTTTCACTAGACTAGTGCTACTTACAAATCACTTTGGGGAGATCTCTGTGTCTTTTCACAGGAGCCTCAAGAAAATTTAGTTCCTTTAATATATCTCTACTATGCTTCTTAAAGAATATTTTAGACTTTGTCTTATTATCTCTGGGGCTTCACTTCACAATAACATTTTCAGATAAAAAGAGTGAGACAGAGAGGCAGAGACAGAGGGGGGGAGAAAGTAACACCGCAGAGGAGAGATGCCTAGAACACATAATAAAAGAGCACATTATCTAAGTGAACTATTTTGTCAGTCTGATGAAAGGCATGTGAAGATCTTTTCCCATTCTGTGAGGGGTCTCTTTGTTTGGATATTGGTTTCTTTTTCTGTGCAGAAGCTTTTTAATTTGATATAATTTAATATATTTTAATTGGTTTATTCTTGCCCTTTCTGATTTGCTTTGCTTAATATATCTTAGTGTTCTCTTTATTATTGTTGTTATTGTTTTACACACTGTCTCCAAGTGACAATGGCACCCAGGAAGCCCACCGTAGCCTGCCCTCAGCTCCCAGGATCCCATGCCCAAAGTTCTCAGCTCTGTTAGGGGCAAAGGACAGTTGTGGGAGGTGCAGATCCCCCCAGCCTGGGTAGAGGCCTATCACTTCTATTTTGGGTCTTTAGGAGGTAGACCCCAACGCCGACCTGGCCTAAAGGCGTGTCCCTCCTCGTCTCTGTAGGCTGAGATGGCACCGAGCTCAGGGGCAAGGGAGCTGCCTCCTTACACAACATACCCTAAAGGTTCCCGTTTCTCGGTTTCTCGTGTGTGACCGGTAAGTGACTTCCCTTTATAAGGCCATAACTTGGGTCCTATAAGGTAATTTGCCTTTGATCCCGGGCTGGATATGAGAAGCAGCTGTAACCTAAGAGCACCTGGCGGTAATTAACATCTTGCACTTTCTTCATTGGGTCCTACATACTTCCCCTATGTTCCTTTTGGATGGTGATCAGTATATCTAACCCTGTGTATGAACAATAAACGAGCTGTCTCTCTGAAGTGCTCCCGGAGGTTGGTCCTTTCCTCCGTGCCTCACCCTCCTCCGTGCCTCACCCTCGCCGCTGGTTCCCGGTTCCCCGGGTTGCTGCGTTTCTCCACTGGCTGGAGGACGCCCAGCAACAGACAGTGAGGGTCCCAAAAGCACCCACTCCTACCCAGGCAGTACCTTCATAGGCATCAGAAGGGAGGGTCTGGGAGTCCGGTGGTAGCGCAGCGGCTAAAGCGCAGGTGGTGCAAAGCGCAAGGACCGGCATAAGAATCTGGGTTGGAGCCCCTGGCTCCCCACCTGCAGGGGAGTCGCTTCACAAGCAGTGAAGCAGGTCTGCAGGTGTCTATCTCTCCCCCTCTCTATCTTCCCCTCTTCTCTCTATTTCTCTCTGTCCTATTCAACAACAATGACATCAATAACAACAATAATAACTACAACAATAAAACAACCAGGACAACAAAAGGGAATAAATAAATAAATAAAAAGAAAGAGAGGTTCTGTCCCCACGGCCCAGTCAGAGGGGACAGGGTTGGCCCTTGCTTCTAATTAGCCAGAATTACAGCATGTGGGCCACCTCATGGCACTAATAAGACCTCGGGGCTGCATGAGCCAGGAAAGCCACAGGACCCGGCTGTGTCATGTGTCAAGACAAGTGTCCTCGAAGGGTTGAGGCTGGGCCTCAGTGCCGCCCTGCCAAGCTCTCAGGCAGCAAAGACAAAGCATATAATAAGGGGCGCGCAATGAAGGAGCTCTGAGGAGAAAGCTGAAAAGTAGCTATCATGTTGGCAGATAAATTCTACACACAATTATTCATTCCTAGCCTCTTGACATGTAGATTAATGAGTTTGATAACCCGGGCTTCTAGGAAGTAGATTCCACTCTGTTCATACAGCTTTCTTTCCCCCTCTACCTACAAACAGCACCACCAGTCTGTGGAAGGAAAAAAAAAATCGATACATTTGTGGGAGCCATCACTGTTCTTTGTGGTGGAAGCCCTATGTCAAAAATATGATGTGTTTTCTCAAAACTGCCTCTCCTTGGCTGCCTGGGAGAGGCCAGTAGACCCCAGGACTGCTGGGAAGGGAGCAGGCCTCACTCACACCTTGGGGACCTGCTGAGTTAGGGACTTTCTATGGTAACTGGGCCTGGAACCACCCCAACTCCCACCCCAAGGGGAAAGGACCGTGTATCTACTGGGCAGTAATCCCAGCTCATGCCTTGAGTTGAAGTTTGGTTGGACACAGCACTGCTTGTGTAGAGTAGGGGCTAAACACTTTCGCCCAGAAGAGTCCTCTGCCCATCTGGGAAGCTAAGTGGTAGAGCACTGGACTTGCATGCCTGAGATTCCTTGGTGTGATCCCTAGCACTGAAGCTAGCACTGGAGTGGTACTCTGATTTTTTTCTCTCTCATTTTCTCTCTCATTTCTCTCTCTGCATCATGTAAAATTCCCTCTTTCTCTTTCTGTCAGAAAGGAAGGAAAGAAAATAGCTTCCCTGAATAGTGTGAGCTCCAGGTTTGAACCTGGCCTCCACCTCCGTGAAGAAAGCTTGAGTGTTGTGCTCTCTGTCACTCGCTGTCTGTTTCTCTAGCTCTATAAGAAAAAAAGAAAAGAAAGAGGAAGAGAGAGAGAAATAGAGAGAGGGAGAAGAGGGGAGGGGGGAAGAAAGAAAGAATAAATGAAGGGAGGAAGGAAGGGAGAAGACGAGGAAAGAAGGAAGGAGGGAGGAGGGAGAAGTAAGGGAGGAAGAGAGTTATGGGGAAAAGCATTAAGACAGAAATGAGATGGACTGCAGAAGAGACACTAGACAGTTCTTTTCAGACTGGAAAACAACTCCTAACAGAATGGGAATGTCTCCAGTCTAGGTGTGATGAGGGCAGGGGAGATAGTATAATGATTATGCAGAAGACTCTGATGCCTGAAGGTCCCAGGTTCAATCCTCAGCACCACTATAAGCCAGAGTTAAACAATCTCAGTCTCTCTCTCTCTCTCTCTCTCTCTCTCTCTCTCCCTCCCCCAATTTCACTCTCTGTATATCTTTCTGTAATATATATATTACAAATGATGAATTCTGACAAAAGGGAACAGGGTCCACTGTGTGTATGTTCTGGCTGCTGTGACAATGACTTCACCAGCCTCAGCCAGAAGCAAGTAGAAGTTTGGTGATGGATTGTCAAGGGTATGTCCCCAAAGGTATCTTCATGAATCATTGGGCAAAAGTGTTTGTAGATTTCCTTCATGAGGATATTTATATTCTAAAAATAGCACAGGCTTTTGGAAACAGTGTGGGAGGAAACAAAATAATGAAGGTAAATGTTCTTCCATCCTACTCAGCAGAGTCGATCTCAGCTAACAGGCTGGTGTAGAGCCCACAGGCCCTCCCCCTCTACACCCTGGCCTGTGTGTGGCAGGGGTGGCTAGGGCAGGAGAGTAGAGGGAATTCAGAGCTAGGCCACTCACCTGCCATTCTGATGCCGCCTGGGCAGCCTGGCTACCACCCTCCCTCCTCCAGGCAATGCACTCAAGAAACAGAGCAAACTTCAAGAACCTGAACAGACTTATGCCTGTATATGAATGAAAAGATTCGGGATCTGTGAAATCTCTGTGGACACTGGAGGGAATGGAAGGGGGGAGATACACACAGACATTGTGCAAGGTACCTTGTGGGGAGTTTTGTTTTGTTTTGTTTTGTTTTGTTATTGCCACCAAGGTTATGGCTGGGACTCAGTGCCTATATGACAAATCTACTGCTCCTGGCAGCCATGTCTTTTCCCTCTCCCTCCCCTTCCCCTCCCCTCCTTCCCCTCCTCTCCCTCCCCCTCCCCCTCTCCCTCTCTTTCTTTTTCTTCCTTTTATTGATAGGACAGAGAGACATTGAGCATGGGAGGAGAGGGAGATAGAGAGCAATAGAGAAAGGTACCAGGGAGTCGGGCAGTAGCACAGCAAGTTAAGCGCACTTGGCCCCCGGCTCCCCACCTGCAAGGGAGTCACTTCACAGGCGGTAAAGCAGGTCTGCAGGTGTCTTTCTCTCCCCCTCTCTGTCTTCCCCTCCTCTCTCAATTTCTCTCTGTCCTATCCAACAACAAATGACATCAATAATAATAATAACCACAACAAGGCTACAACAACAAAGGCAACAAAAGGGGGGGGAAATGGCCTCCAAGAGCAGTGGATTCACGGTGCAGGCACTGAGCCCCAGCAATAACCCTGGAGGCAAAAAAAAAAAACAGAGAGAGAGAGAGAGAGAGGCCTACAGCACTGCTTCACCTCTTGTGAACCGTTTCCCCAGCAAGTTGAACCCAGGTCCTTGTACACCGTAATATATGCTTTACCAGTTGAGACACTACCCTACTCTCAAGGCACCTTCTGTTTTTAGAGGAATAAAGATGTTCCATTCGTAGCAATCAATCCAGTGAGCAATCAATCTGTAATTTAGCAACAGGAACCAGACAGTAGTCAAATTCTTCCATCCCTCTTCTAAGAGACAGCTATAAGCTACTCAGAGAGGGTCAGATTTCTAGCACCCACACAGCTTTGAAGGGTGAGTGGGGAATGGAGTCAAGGCAGCTCATGCTCAGAGTCTCTAGTTAGTTTAGCATCACTAGGTTTGGCTAGGATGTCTGGTGGACTTTGAACTTCAGGTAAGTTCAAAAGTTGGAAAAAAAAATGTATCCCAAATGTACATGAGACATACTTAGGATTTTTTTTTTCTTAATTACTGTAGTAAGGCCAGCAAACTAGCTCACCTGGGAGAATGCCTGCTTCACCATGCACACAGCCCAGGTGATTCTGGTCCCCACTGCACTAGGGGAAGACTTGGTGCTATGGTATCTATCTCTCTCCCTCTCTTCTCTATGTCTCTTTCTATCTTCTTCTTCTTCTTCTAGCGTTTGCCCTTCTTCCGTAGCCAGTCAACAGCGTCAGGTTGAGCCTGATGTAAAGTTTCGAGACCTCCTTTGAATCCGGAGAGGTGGCAGTCGTTGACTATGTGGGTCATAGTCTGTCTGTAGCCGCAGGGGCAGTTCGGGTCATCTCTGGCTCCCCAGCGATGGAACATAGCGGCGCACCGGCCATGGCCTGTTCGATAGCGATTGAGGAGGGCCCAATCATAACGTGCTAGGTCTTTCTATCTGAAAAAGTCAAGCAGAAGCAGTGAAGCCCCAGCAATGACCAAAACATTTACGACACTAAATATTAACACAATATACATTTTTATCATCTTTATTTACTTATTGGATAGAGACAGCCAGAAATCAAGAAGAATGAAGCAATAGAGAGAAATAGAGACACCTGTAGCTCTGCTTCACCACTTGCAAAACTTTCCCCCTACAGGTTGGGGCTGGGGCCTTAAACCCATGTCCTTGCACATTGTAGCGTGTGCAGTCAACCAGGTGTGCCACCACCCAGCCCCTACTTTTTTTTTTAGGTAAAGACAGAGGGAGAGAGAATGAAAGAGACTACATGCTTCCTTCACTGCAGCATGGGCCAGGCTCAAAGATGGGAAGCAGCGCACTACCCAGATGAGCTATTTCACCATCCCTAAAGCAATATACTAAGAAAGTTTGTTTCGTCATTGTTGTCATTGTATGTTGTTATGTCCTGTGTATACTGGACACACATTTGTGTTTTAAAAGTGTTTACTTACCTAAATTCAAATTAACTGGCTAGTCTGTATCTCATCTGGCAATCCCATTTTGGGCATCCCTGCGAAAATGCTCAGGACAGAACCAGGTAGTGAACTGGGATGATAGCATAATGGTTATACAAAAAGACTTTCATGGGAGTCAGGCAGTAGCGCAGTGGGTTGAGCGCGCATGGCACAAAGCACAAGGACCATCGCAAGGTGCCCGGTTCAAGCCCCTGGCTCCCCACCTGCAGGGGAGTCCCTTCACAGGCGGTGAAGCAGGTCTGCAGGTGTCTATCTTTCTCTTCCCCTCTCTGTCTTCCCCTCTTCTATCCATTTCTCTCCGTCCTATCCAACAATGATGACATCAATAACAATAATAACTACAACAATAAAACAGCATGGGCAACAAAAAGGAATAAATAAATAAACATAAAAATTTTAAAAAGAGACTTTCATGCCTGAAACAACTGAGTTCCCAGATTCAATCCCTGGAACCATAACAAGCCAGAGGTGAGCAGTGTTTTGGAAAAATAATAATAATAATTTTAAAAAGAGAGAGACTAGAAAAGAGAGTTCAAACAGACTCCAAGTTTAAAACTGATACACAGGAGTCTCTCCACCCTCCCTCCAGCCTCTCCTTAGCACCCTGCCTCCGACTGAGACAACACAAGTCACTGGAGGAAATCTTGGTCTATAGCCTGAGCAGTGAGTGAGACGGCCCTGCATCTGGATTCTGGAGTATTGTATATAACAGCACAGGCCTGGAGGGGTGGATAAGGGGGATCTCAGGCTGGATACCAAGGCAGCACTTTGACAGCCAAGGCCAAGGGAATTCTTGACAAAAATCTGTTCCCAGAATACAGGACTCAAGCACCCCATCACAACCTGACCAACCTTCTTCTAGCAAATGGGGCAAGCCTGGAGGTCCTATACCCACCACCTGGTCTGGCAATGATCCCAGAACTGAACAACATAATACACACTGCAGGGGGGTAAGCCAGCCGCCAGCCCTGCTTCCTTTTTCAAATCAATTATGGCCAGACTTACTCATCTTCTCTCTTAGACCAGAAAGTCTCACATCTTGCTACTTCTTATTCATATGGAGACCTAAATATAGGCCTGTCTGCAGAAGGACAGGCCCAAGAAATCAGTGTCCTTCCTCCCCGTTCTCTCATCATGATTCTCACTAGTTTCTTCTGATGTGTGAGTGCCAGGCAGTGGTAAGGCTAAGCTGGAGACAGTGACGTGGGCAGTGATCCCATCTGGGTGGACAGGAAGGGTGCAGTCAGAGTCACCATATTAGCAGACACATACACCATGGCTCCTCCTTGGGACATCAGTGGATCATCCCGCCATAATAGTGGGCAGTGACGAGGTCACAAGGCAAAGTGACTACATCCCAGCAAAATGCAGTTGCCAAAGGCAAGCTCTTGCTGCCACCTACCCTTGAGCATCTACCCAGGGCTGCAAGTTCCAGACTGTCCTACAGCAGTGCTGCCGAATGTCTGTCCGTGGCTGTTGGGCACACCCACCCATGTACTCGGGCACCCCAGAGCCAGCAGGAACCCCACAGTCATGAGCTTGCCCTCATTCTGCATCTGAGCCCTCCACACAATTCTGGGAAATAACCTTGTGTTGAGAAACAGCTCAATATGCTCCAGGAAGGGACTTTCTCTGAAAGCTGGGCACAGCAGCAGACAGAGCTGTGCTGACGAGAACACAGATGGAAATGAGATCACCCTCGGTAGTGTTCCAACAGAGCTTGGTCTGTCCAGGAGAAAAGATTTTAAAGAGATTAAAGTCATATCAGATTAACCACTAAATACCATTCCAAAGCTCAGTGGTCAAATTAGCAGTGAGAGGCTGAGCACTGACGCACATGGTTAAGTGCACATATTAACATGCTCCAGGCCTGAGTTCAAGCCCCTGGTCCCCACCTGTGGTGAGGGGGAGGGGAGCTTCACAAGAAATGAAGCAGGGCTGCAGGTGGCTCTCTTTTCTTTCCTCTATCTCCCCCCACCCACTCTCGATTTCTCTCTGTTTTTTTCTTTTTTTTTAATTTTTTTATTTGTTATTAGATAGAGACAGAGAGAAATTGAGAGAGAAGGGGGAGATAGAGAAGAAGATAGACAGAGAGACACCTGCAGACCTGCTTCATCGCCTGTGAAGCAACTCCCCTGTAGATGGGGAGCCAGGGGCTTGAACCGGGATCCTGACCGGTCCTTGCACTTTGCACCATGTGCGCCTAACCCGCTGCGCTAGCGCCCGACTCCCTCTCTCTGTTTTTTTTCTAATAAAAAAGAAAATAAGGGAGGGAGGAAGTCTACATACATGGGCAATATACAATTAAGCAGTGAAGACAATGATATAGAGAATGGGAACCACAGTCTTGCATTCCAAGAGCAACATGAGTGAAGTCCAAGCAGAACACCATTGCCCAGCACCGCTATGGCCCAATGGAGCAGAACCCACTGCAGAGAGCCACTAGGAACCCCTAGGCTAGAGGTCAAGCCGGACGCTGCACCTTCTTCAGTACAGTCCATGGTCTCGCTTGGTTTTGCATAGCAGTTTGTAAATTTTTGTTAGCTAATTGCCAGTTTTCAAAAATTTGGGAAATTTCCATGCAAATCCAAGTTTCTGGTTTATCTTGAAAAATCAGACCTGACAGTACTGGGCTCATATCTGCCCAATTTTCAGAAGGCAAGAAACAGCTGTACACGTCAATGAGGCACACATGTGTCAGGTCACTATGACCCCCAAACTCCCCAGAGTCTACTGCCAACTCTAGGGAGGGTGCAGCAGGGAGGCTCCAGCAATGCCCCCAAGAAGGACTATAACAAGAACACAGGTAAGCTCTGCCCACCCCAACGGGACCTCCTGCCTCTCAGAGAAACCATCATTCTAGACACATCCCTCCATATAGACACAGGGCCACACCCCTTCAATATCCCAAAAGTCTGTTTGCCTTCTGCAACCTCAATCTCACCTTCATTTAATAGGATTTCATCATTTCCTCTTCTTTTAAATAAGCTACTGCTCAATTCTGGCTCATGCTAGTGCCAGAGATTGAACCTGGGACCTCAGAGCCTCAGACATGGAAGTCTTTTTGCATAGCCAGTATGCTATCTCACTGGCCTATCATTTAATAAGACCAACCACTCCAGAAAGTAATTTAAGAGGGCCAGGCAATGGCATACCTGGTTAAGCACATACATTATCAAAAGCAGGAGGGACCCAGGTTCGAGGCCCCACTCCTCACCTGCAGGAGGGAAGCTTCACAAGTGGTGAAGCAAGTATTGCAAGTGTCACTTTGTCTCTGTCCCTCTAGCTCTGTCTTCCCCACCCTTTCAATTTCTCTCAGTCCTATCAAATAAAAAGAAAAAAGAGGGGGGATGGACATTGGGAGTGGCAGTGGAGGATCCAACATGCAGGTACGAGCTCCAGCAATCACTCTGGTGGCAATAAAAAATACATTAAGGAAAAAAATACATTAAGGCAGAGGGTAGATAGCATAATGGTTATGCAAAGAGACTGTCATGCTTGAGACTCCAAAGTCCCAAATTCAATCCCCCACACCACCATAAACCAGAGCTGAGCAGTGATCTAGTAAAATAAATAAATTATATATATATATAATTTATATATATATATATATATATTAAGAAGAAAAAGAGGAGGAAGACAAGATAATTTAAATAGGGGAGCAGCATTTTAGACAAAATTGGGACAAGTTATGACCCACCAAGGCGACAGTGAAAGTATGAATTATGCGTCCATTTCACAGACTGTAACAACTGAGCTCATAGTCTCATTTCTCCTATGACTCTATCTCTCTTAATATCCAGGATGAATGGTCTACCAGTGGGGGTGGAGGGAGGGAGGGATGTTTCATCAATGTGTTAAGTGTTGAAGGGGGAATAGAAAGTTCTGATTGGTTGATTCAGGAATTAGGATTCTGGGCAGAGCTTTGCGAAAGGATAATGTATCTTTAAGCCTAGGTGCCCTTCAGGGAATGTATTGGATAAATGTCTTCTGAAAAGCCTGTAAATATTCCATCGCCTCACTGTCATTACTACCATGAAATGATAATGAAGCATGAAAGAAATATAATTCCATATTCAGATGACAGCATTAGCCTCCATAAGCAAACTGAAATATTTATTAGTAAAATGTTCAGTATCTGCGCCTGTAATCTAAAAAAAAAAAAAAAGGACAAAAATGTTTTATAATAAAAAAGAGATTGAATGCAGAGGTAAAATCTGGTTGGCTGATTTTATTGCTTATTATTAAATCCTGGCAAAACAATTATTTTTTTTCTTTTCATTAGTAAGACACCCAAATTAAAACTATGCCCTCTGGCTGCAAGGTTTACAGTAGTGATTAAAAACAAGGAATTGTGATGCATGGGGCTTCTGACAATAGCATAATCAAATTCATTCATATTGTTCAATCTTTCCCTGACAAATATTTTTACAGTGAAATATACCAAACAAAGAATCACATGCAACAACTATCAATACAGAGAAATTAGAGAACCTTGTTATTATTTAAACGGTGAAGTGATACTACGTTTGCCACAATCTTGAATACAAACATCATAGTGTAGTTAATTAGGGTAATTATTGCCTAAGTTGTGCTTAATTGTCTTATACTGAATAGGATGTGTGAATGAAGCTTTTTGAGCTTTTATTTACTTATTTATTTATTTATTTTTTACAATGCTTAAGTGCCACCAAACTACTTAGTTATAATTTAGTAAGTTCTGATAGTCTTTCCTATAAATCAGGAAATGCATCTGACTACCAGGTCAGAGATAAACACGGACCATAGGCCTTGACCTTTCTTTCACCTTATTGAAAAGAGGCATAAGAGAGTCATTTAGTATACCAGCATCACAGACTGCTCTGTGGCTTAGCGCATTCCTTTAAGGAAACAGAGAGAGAGAAGGAAAAAGAAAAAAAAGAAAAGCAAGGTCTTTGAAGTGAATGAAAAATTAGAAATTCAAGTGACCACGATCAATTCTGAAACACTGCACAAAATTAATTACAGTTTTGCATCAGAAGCAAGAATGTAGATTTCAGACAGTCGGTGTCATTTATCTCGAGCTGCACAATATACAAGGCGATTAAAAAGCCAAATCTGTCCCCACCTCCCAAGTCTAAGGCCTCTCAAAGGCTGTGAAGTACAAATGATTAACTCCAAATTATGCAAGGGATGGCGCGGACGCTTCCAGCGTGAGCGGACGCTTCCAGTGTGGCAAGTCGCAGAGGCTGCAGAAGGGACAGATTTGCAGCTCTTCATCAAAATCCAGCTTGGCCACCACTGACAGAAGTCTGATCCATTGCACAGAAATTGGATAGTGACTACAGAAAGCTTGCTTGGCAGGATCCCAATCTCTAATTTCTACCTGTTTTTAATTGCTTGCCTTAAATCTGCATTCTGATACCACTGGTGTAAAAGGTGTCTTCTGCTTTATAGGTTACACTGACCCAATTGCTTCCCTTCTTACTTGGTGTTACAAGAGTCTATGTTTGGGGGGTGGGGGGAGAAGATGGGGGGGAGAAGATGGGTGCAGGGGGAATGTTTGAGTCTTTAACAACCTGGACAGCAGAGATTCCAAAACACTTCAGTTTGGGGCCCCGTCTGGTCCTGGGGACTAGCCCAAGAAGTCATAGATGTCCTGATGGCCCCCAGATGCTCCCCAGCCTTTGTCCTCAGAAGTCCAGTAAGTAAACACCCCACAAAGAAACTCAGCTGCACCTCCCTCTTTCCTCTTAGGCTCTTCCCTCATTAGCTACCCCTTTGGAAAAGGCAGGACGTGCATGTGTTCAAAATACATCTTATTCTGTTGTCAAAACTTGCTCAGTATTAGAAAGGCTGACAGATTTTCCCTGACTCCAGGAAGCCACACATGGTGTGTCATATACCACAAACACACACACACAGGCACACACAAGCTGGGTGCCTGCTTCATTTAACCCTGCCTTCGTAATCAATTTATCAACACAAGAGATTGCCAAGTGTGGGTGGGGGGGGCTGAGGGGGGTTCCTAGAGTGAACTGTCACTTGGAAATTTGTAAATTGAGCTTCACCTAATGGCCTCTTTGATTCTCAGCACTTGGCTCTGGACCTGATCATGTCTGGCTGCCCCCAGCCAGCTACACCTGACTTAACCCCTATCCTCCCTCAGCTTCCAGGGACAGTCATCTCCCCAACCTACTGGGGATTTCAGAAGACACAGTGTTAGGGAAACTTCTCACCATGCTACTTACTTACCCAATGAAGTCTATTTAGCCCAGTGACCTCAAACCCAAATAACTGCAGGACTCACAAAGGCCACAGAGGAGGGAGGAAGTCTGGGTGTGAGAAGAAACCACTTCCCACCCACCCCCATCCTCTGTGGGTAGACACATGAGGACAGGGTTCGTCACCTCCTCTAAGACAAACAACACAAGGTAAACAGCTACTGGCCATCTGCTCCTGTGGCTGGCTTTTGTTAAGTGTGTGTGTGTGTGTGTGTGTGTGTGTGTGTGTGTGTGTGTGTGTGTGTGTGTGTGTGTGTGTGTGTTAGGGATGAAACCTGGGACCTCATGTATGCAAGCCCTGTGCTTCACTGCTGAGACACCTCCCAACCCTAAGGCTAACATCAAATACAAGAACCCTCTGGAAAGGGGCGGCTTCACCTCCACTCAGACAGACACCTCTGGGAAGAAAAGCAGCTCTGTAGGGCCAGATGCTCTGCATTTTGGCGGTAGAGGGGTAGGGTGAAAACTGGAAATGGGGATTGGTTTGGGACAATTCCTTCTTGTTCTTTTTTTTTTTTTAATGTTGATTCACACTTTTAAGGTTAAAACAAGAAAGACTCTGATAGGTGATTAAAAACACTTCTGAAGGCAGGAGGGATAGCATAATAGTTATGCAAAAGGATTTCAAGCCTGAGGCTCTCAGGCCCCAGGTTCAATCCCCTGCACCACCAGAAGCCCAAACTGAGCAGCACTCTGGTAAAAAAAAATTTTTTTAAATAAAAAATTAGGGGTCAGGTGGTAGCGCAGTGAGTTAAGCGCATGTGGCACGAAGCACAAGGAACAGCCCAAGGATCCTGGTTCAAGCCCCCAGCTCCCCACCTGCAGGGGAGTCACTTCACAGGCAGTGAAGCAGGTCTGCAGGTGTCTGTCTTTCTCTCCCCCTCTCTGTCTTCCCCTCCTCTCTCCATTTCTCTCTGTCCTATCCAACAATGATGACAACAATAATAATAATAACTACAACAATAAAACAAGGGCAACATAGGGAAAAATAAATAAATATAAACAAATTAAATCACTTCTGAATGCCAAACCTAGCCTAAGGTTTCCTAGTTTATGACTTCAGATTGAGCCTTTGAATGGTCATAAGGAGACACTCCCCTGCCCACCTCCTAGAGAAACAGAGAGGCTGAGAAAGAGGAATAGAAAGCAGTGCCACAGCTTCCTTCAGTGAACTGGTGTCGCACACATAACAAAGCCCTCTATCTAAAGGAGCTGTTTCCTGGCACTCGCTACCACTGAGGCTCGTGACTTTGGAGATCTTGTGGATGGCGGCCCAAACACAGGGCTACACCTACATCACTTTCAGATTCCAGTATGAATTTTTTTTAACTTTTTTTAAAATATTTATTTATTTATTTTCCCTTTTGTTGCCCTTGTTGTGGTGGTTATTGTTGTTGTTATTGATATCATCGTTAGATAGGACAGAGAGAAATGGAGAAAGGAGGGGAAGACAGAGAGGGGGAGAGAAAGATAGACACCTGCAGACCTGCTTCACTACTTGTGAAGCGACTCTCCTGTAGGTGGGGAGCCAGGGGCTTGAACCTGAATTTCTTTTCTTCTTGTTTTTCTTTTTTCTTACCAGAGCACAGCTCAGCTCTGGCCTATGATGGTGCTGGGGATTAAACCTGGGAGTTCCGAGCCTCAGGCAGGAGAGTTTCTTTGCATAATCACTATGCTATCTCCCCTACCCTAGAACTTGCTTTTTTTTTTTTTCCCCACTTTTTTTTTTCTTAACTCTTGGACTTTAAGATAAATTAAAGAAATACCTGGATGCTATAGATCCATCTACAACTTGCGCCCAAGTGTGCTGGCCTTGGTTGCCCTGCTCTCTGATGCCCAGGGCCAGGTACAAACATCAGCTTCCACTCTGCTCCTAGAGCCCAGCTGTGGCCTTCTCTAAGCAGACTTCTATCACCATGAGCAGCTCGGTGACACCTATTAGAGAGAGAAATATGTGCTCAGTTACAATAGGGCTCCCTCAAGCTGCCTCCTGCCAGTGCCCATCAGTAACCCTTGCAGAGTGGAAGGGGAAGCCCTGTGCTGGGTCCCCAACCAAACATCTCCCCAAAGCAACCAATAACTCACAGAGAGAAAAAATGCTCAGTTCCCAGACCTGGGTTTGCCCTTATCCTGGCCCTCCTGACTAAGCATCACTGTCTGAGCAGCACTCTGGCTTAGAAAGTGTGGCCTGGACAAGGAATGAGGAGCAAAGATGGACTGGGCAGTGGTGTGGTAGATTAAGAAAAACCTTAGGGGCTGGGAAGGCAGTAGCACAGCAGGTTAAGCACACATGGCTCAAAGCACAGGGACTTGCGTAAGGACTCGGTTCGAGCCCCGGCTCCCCACCTGCAGGGGGTTCACTTCACAAGCAGGTCTGCTGGTGTCTGTCTTTCTCTCCCCCTCTGTCTTCCCCTTCTCTCTCAACTTCTCTTTGTCCTATCCAGCAACAACAACAGCAATGTCAACAATAACAACAACAACAAGGGCAACAACAAGGGCAACAAAATGGGAAAAATGGCCTCTGGGAGCAGAGGATTTATATATAGTGCAGGCACCGAGCCCCAGCAATAACCCTAGAGGCAAAAAAAAAAAAAAAAAAAAAACTGGACTCAGGCATGAGTTCTTGAGTTCGATCCCTAGCATCACATGTGCCAGAGTAATGTTCTGGTTATCTCTCTCTCTCTCTTCCTCTCTCTCTCTCTCTCTCTCTCTCTCTCTCTCTCTCTCTCCATATATATATTATATACATAATATATATATATATATGGCTGTCGGAAAAGTCGTGATACATTTTTGCATAGAACACCATGGAAAAATACATTGTGACTTTTCTGATAGTGAATATTTTTAAAGAGAGAAAGAGAAGCACAGAGTCGTCTGAGTTCCTTGGACAAGCCAGGTGAGCTCTCAGCCTTTGCTGGAAAAACAAGAAAACAAATTAATTTATAACCAGGGCACTGCTCAGCTCTGGATTGTGGTGATGCAGGAGATTGAATCTGGGACCTCAGAGCCTCAGGCATGAGAGTCTTTTGCAGAACCATTGTGCTGTCTCCGCAGCCCAGGAAAACAAAGTCTCTGCAAAGAGACTTATACACCTGCCTTACAGGTGCTGAAAGAAATCGGTTCACAGCCGACGTCAGACCATCATGTAAAGAGATTAATCCTTTTAGTTTTAGGGTCATCTGGTTATCTAGATAATGCGCATAACCAGCATCAGCCTTGACCCACAAAATTCTCACTGAGGACAGCAATGCAATGTTCCCTTTTATGATGGAATTTGGTCAAGGGGCTGGAGAAGTAACTGACCAGGTGGGGCAAATGTCTTGCCATACATGTGACCCAGGTTCAAGTCCTGGCTTTCCACAGACTCTCTGCAAACCCCCCCCCACACACACACACACACACACACACAACCTCTGCATATATTTGGGATGGGGGGGTGCAGAGAAAGAGGTAAGTGCCTGACAGTGATTCATAAATGCCCCATGAACTTCACCTGTTTTGTTAGAGAAGACCACTTATTCAAGATACTGTGATATTCACAAGACTAGGTGTAAACTCAGGCATAATGTTCTAGAAGTCTTTGGAAAAGCATGGATGGAACGTGTGTGAGGAAGAGGAGGAGGAGGAGGAGAAGAATGGAATTGGTATGACCCAAGAGGTTTCATGGTGAATAAAGTACTGGACTCTCAATTATGAGGTCCAGAGTTTGAACCCCGCATCGCATGTACCAGAGTGATGATCTGTTTCTCTCGCTCTTTCAATTTACCAAAAATATATCATTTTTAATGAAAGTGTCATAATTGTTTCTTCTAAGAAACATTCTGTTAGTAGGCTGGATTGGGAATAATAACAAGTGACAGTGGCCGGGGCCAGACAGTGGCACATCTGGTTAAGTGTCCATGTCACAGTGCACAAGGACCTGGGTTCAAGCCCCTGGTCCCCACCTGCAGAAGGAAATTCATGAATGGTGAAGCAGGGTTGCAGGTGTCTCTCTATCACTCCCTCTCTATCTCCCCCTCCCTTCTCAATTTCTCTTTGTCTCTATCCAATAAATTAAAATATAAAAAAGTAAGAGGATGTGGTTCCTCACGGGGGGGGGGGGGCGGAGACTGCTGGTGTTGAGGTGGGGTAGATTATTGATATGGCTATGAGGTCCAGGCACCTGAAAATTAAACCCCACAGGCTCAAACCTTTCTCCTTACTTGATGTTTCTT
Source organism: Erinaceus europaeus (assembly GCF_950295315.1). Taxonomy (NCBI): domain Eukaryota; kingdom Metazoa; phylum Chordata; class Mammalia; order Eulipotyphla; family Erinaceidae; genus Erinaceus; species Erinaceus europaeus. Next base: position 180,860,921 of record NC_080163.1, read on the forward strand.
CTCCAGTCCTGAGAACAGGTGCCCAAAGGCTCACCAGAACCAAGGCTAGGAAGCCTTGGATACCTCTGCATCCTACATGCACTGAAAATAGACTCTCACCTACCTAAAAATAAGGAAGAACTAAAGCAAAGGTTCTAGGACAAAGATGGGAATGAATCCTGATGGTCTGAGTTCTGCCCAGGTTGTGGTGTCAGTCAAAGGAGTCGACATATGAGAAGGGATACCCTCACTGTCATCTGTGCTCACAGATTGCCTTAGTCACAAAGATGCTAGTGGATAAGCTCCGCATATTAAAGAGAAAGCTGAAGTGTTGCATCGGAGAATCTATGAGTCAGAGAGCTCAGGGTGTAACCACTTAGGAAATCTTTTTTCTTTTTTAATATCACAAGTTTGAGTGAGTTCAGACAATATTTATCGCTAACATTTTTTCCCCACTCTGCGTCATTTCACCGTGTGAAATTAACAGAATGTCTATCTTACTGTTGATTACACAAAATTGGAACTACTGACATTCACATTAATACCTCCAGATTACCACTCCTGATGGGCTAGGATTCTGCTCAATTGTCTTGAATAAACCAATTCTCTGTGATGCAAGAAAAGACTAGACTTACCAGCCAGAGAAGTGACCCAAGGCCCAGGTCACCCTCCCTAGGCATGCCATCTGTGGTTTTCACTCCTTGTGAGGAGGACAGGGAAGATGAGTGACATGCAGTGACTTACAGGAAGACTTGCAGCAAGTGGGTAACCAAAGCTGAAACTAGAATACCAATCTGAAGAGTCAGGAAAATAGCACAGTAGTTCTGAAAAGAAAAAAAAAAAAACACCTCATGCCTGAGGCTCTGAGGCTCTGAGGCTCTGAGGCTCTGAGGCTCTGAGGCTCTGAGGTCCAGGTTCAATCTCTAGCACCACTAGAAGCCAGAGCTGAGTAGTACTTCTGCAAAAATTAAAAGAACATGGGAGTTGGATGGTAGCGTGGCGTAAGTATCCCAGTTTGAGCCCTGGGCTCCCCACCTGCAGAGGAGTTGCTTCACAGGCAGTGAAGCAGGTCTGCAGGTAGGTGTCTTTCTCTCCCCCTCTCTGCCTTCTCCTCCCCTCTCCATTTCTCTCTGTCCTATCCAACAACGACAACATCAATAATAACTACAACAATAAAACAAGGGCAACAAAAGGAAATAAATAAATATTAAAAAAAAAAAACAGAATGTCAATCTAGAGTCCACTCTCTACACCCCTCCTCTGGGGTGAGAAAAACCCTCAAGTGGCATTTTTACATTTCATGTTCACGCTGGGGTAACAACACAGTGGTTCTGTAAAATAATTTTCATGTCTAAGGCTCTGAGGTCCCTCCCTGACTCAGTCCTCAGCACCACCATAACCCAGGGTTTAGCAGTACTCTGCCCTCCATATACCTTTCTCTCTGTATCTCTTTCCTTATAAATATAAATTATATTTATAATTTATAATATTTATAATTTTATAATTCTTCTTAAATATATATTAATCTACATTTCATGTCCAAAGCTTGGGGAAGGGATATGTGAACCATCCTCAGGCCTGGACAAGCCCACCTCTCTCTCCCTCTCCCTCTCCCTCTCTCTCTCTCTCTCTCTCTCTCTCTCTCTCTCTCTCTCACACACACACACACACACACACACACACACACACACACATACACACACACTCTCACACTACACTCTCACTCGGGCCCCCACACAGCCATATTCTGCCCACTTTCTGCACACTGGCCCCTCCCTCCGCATGCCCCACCCCCTATACGGCCCTGGTATAGAGGGAGGCTATGCCTGAGTTCCCAGGAACTTCACCTGCAGATGTTTTTAGTTATAGGGAAGCTGCTCGCCAGACACATGCCGAATCACTTGCAGCAAAGTTAGGTATAAGTCTCCCAGGATGTTGTTGAAGCCTTCGGGAAAACGTGGATGCAATAGATTTCAAATGGCAGGAAAATTTTTCCCAAGCTTAGCGAGAAAGATAGAGAGAGAGAGAGAGAGAGAGTCTCTGAGAAATGCCAGAAAAAGGGAAACCCTGTTTAAATCAGAGGTGCCTGGTGGTGGCGCTCCTGATTGAGCACAGGCATTACAGTGCTCAGAGACCCGGGTTCAAGCACTCTGGTCTCCACCTGCAGGAGGAAGATTCATAAGCAGTGAACCAATGTTGCAGGTGTCACTCTCTCTATCTCTCTTGCCTTTTTCTCTCAATTTATCTGTCTCTATCCAAAATAATTTAATTTAATTTTAAAAAGATGCACAGAGACTAAAAAAAAAAAAAAAAAGTTCACAGGGCATTTCTCATTGACCCTGTCTTGGTTGGGAGATTCCGCCAATAGCAATGCAAATAAGGTGGTTTTCATTTCAAATTAGCGACCCACAACAGTTTAGTCTTAAGGAGAGTATCCATAGCCGAAAGCAACACTTCATATTATTAAATAAGAGCCAAAGAGATTTCATTAGAAAAGAAAAGAAAGTGATCCCAAGGTCACAATAGGCTGCTACTAATGATAAGTCAGAATTGTGAGGCAAGGTGGTAGGTACAGCAGAAAGAAAAGCCAGCCCTCGGAGTCAGCAGTCTCTCCTCTGCAAGTCATCTCCCACAACGCCTTCATTAGGTTGTGGCTGTAATAGCCATCAAGTAGGCAATGAAGGGAATACTCCTTCTATCTTCCTCACAAGGTTGTTTTGTAGACGCAGAACAGAGAACAGGGGGTGACAGCAATTGGAAAGTCTAAAGTATCACACACGCCTCAGAGGTTACATCAGACGCTGTGCCTGGGAAGTTGCAAAGTCGTGGACTCGTGATATTTGTTTTAAGGATATTGACAGCGATCCCAGTGTGGAAGTTTTCCTGTTACGCTGTTTTATTACTCCTTTTCTGGGAGGTCATTGATGTAAATATTAAATAGCGTAGGAGCCAGAACAGAGCCCTGGGGGAGGCCACTTGAGACAAGTCTCCATCTGCTAGACTTGTCACCCAGATGCACCCGGAATCTTCTGTTTTGGAGAAAAAACGATATAGTATTGGCCACCCATGGAGGCAGGCATCTTGAGATCTTGACCAGGAGACCACGGTGCCAGACCGTGTCATAGGCTGCTGTGAGATCAACAAAGACAGCACCCGTCTTTAAATTCTTCTGGAATCCATTTTCAATGTAAGTTGAGAGGGCCAGGGCTTGTTCGCAGGTAGATCTTCCTGGGCGGAAACCAGCTTGGGCGGGTGATAGGAATTTCTCTGTAAGATGAGAAATACATGACAGAAGCAGCCTCTCAAGGAGTTTGTAACACACGGAGAGGAGAGAAATTGGTCTATAGCTGGTGGCCAGTGTTGGGTCTTTCTTTGGTTTCAAAACCGCTATAATCTTTGCACGACGCCAAACTTTGGGCATAGACTCAGATTCCAAGATGTGGGACAGGAATGAAGCGAGCCACTTCTTTGCCGCGGGACCCAGGTTAAGAATGAGTTCTGGGGTGATGTTATCATAGCCAGCAGCTGTTCCTGGTTTAACCCTCTTCAAAGCGTCTTCCAGTTCAGACAGTGTAAAGGGGGAGAGTTTTGGAGATGGACAAGATAAACGGAAGTGGGATGACCACTCATGGGAAATTTCTCTTTTCCAGACTGGGTCGATCTTAGCATGTCCAACTTGAGTTAGGTGACTGGCCACTGAGATTGGAGATACGGGAGGATGGGAGACGGGAGGGGGTTGGCTACCGGCACCCAGTCTGTGAAGAAGCTTCCATGCCTTCCTACTTGAGTGGGTGAAGTTCAGACTTTCCGTGAGTTTTTGCCAGCGGGCTTGGCGTGCTGCATCCAGGGAGGCAATGAGATGGTCAGCCACATCTGGGTCGCCCGACTCATCATACTGCTTTAGTAGTTGCTCGCATTCAGCATCAAGGAAGTTCATCTATGCCGATGACATCTGCTGTGCAACTCAGGCATCCAAGTTCGACATCCTCAAGGAAACACTCATGAAAGACATGTCTCTGATATCTGATTACTGTAAAAAATGGTGACTAATCCCTAGCACTGCAAAAACGGTATCATCTGTTTTCCATCTACACCATGCCTCGGCCTCGCGTGAGCTTAATGTGCAGCTTGGCGATACGAGAATCCGGCATGAAGCCCAGCCAGTCTATCTTGGCGTTATTCTCGATCGCACCCTGTCATTTCACGAACATCTCATAAAAACTGCAGCAAAGGTGGGCGCGAAGAATAACGTCATTGCAAGACTGGCCAGCTCCTCATGGGGCGCGAGCGCTTCCACACTACGATCATCATCTCTGGCATTATGCTATTCCACTGCAGAATACTGTGCCCCAGTATGGTTCCGTAGCCCCCATGTCCACTTGGTCGATTCCAAATTATATTCCTCCATGAGGATAATTTCTGGAACCATCCGTTCCACCCCGGTTCCATGGCTGCCAGTTCTTAGCAACATCTCCCCGCCAGATATTCGTCGGGATGCGGCATCTTCTAAGTTCATTTCCCACGTCTACGCTCGACCGGACCTGCCAATATACGCGGATATCTTCACCAACCCTGTCCAACGCTTGACGTCTCGTCATCCAATCTGGTCCCCTACACCTACACTGAACTTCTCTGTTCCAGACTCTTGGAAACAGAGTTGGCAGTCAGCTGAGGTAAAGAACAAACACCTCATCACAGACCCCTGCAAGCGTCAACCCGGCTTTGACCTAGCACGTTATGATTGGGCCCTCCTCAATCGCTATCGGACAGGCCATGGCCAGTGCGCCGCTATGTTCCATCCCTGGGGAGCCAGAGATGACCCGACTGCCCCTGCGGCTACAGACAGACTATGACCCACCCACATAGTCAATGACTGCCACCTCTCCAGATTCAAAGGAGGTCTCGAAACTTTACATCTGGCTCAACCTGACGCTGTTGACTGGCTACAGAAGAAGGGCCAACACTAGAAGAAGAATTACTCCTTTAAAACAGATACTACGGGTGGGGGGGGGATAGGGGGGGACAGCATAATGGTTATGCAAATAGATGCTCATGCCTGAGGCTCCTAAGTCCCAGGTTCACTCCCCCACACCACCATAAGCCAGAGCTGAGCAGTGCTCTGTTGTTTCTCTCTCTCTCTCTCTCTCCCTCTCTATCTATCTATCTATCTCTATCTCTCTATCTCTCTCTCTGCATTTCCCTCAAAAATAAAATAAATAAAATATTTTTTTAAAAACATGAATAGCTGTGTCTTCAATTCTTCTTCTAGCATTTGCCCTTCTTCCGTAGCCAGTCAACAGCATCAGGTTGAGCCTGATGTAAAGTTTCGAGACCTCCTTTGAATCTGGAGAGGTGGCAGTCGTTGACTATGTGGGTCATAGTCTGTCTGTAGCTGCAGGGGCAGTTCGGGTCGTCTCTGGCTCCATGGCCTGTTCGATAGCGATTGAGGAGGGCCCAATCATAACGTGCTAGGTCAAAGCCAGGTTGACGCTTGCAGGGGTCTGTGATGAGGTGTTTGTTCTTCAATAATAATGTTAGTCTTTTTTGTGTGTGTGTCTTATTGGTTTTATTTGAATTAGAGAGAGATAAATACAAAAAGACCAGAGTGCTGCTCAGTTCTGGTTTATGATGGTGCTGGGGATGCGAACCCAGGACCTTGAAGCCTCATGCATGAAAATATTTTGTATAACTATTATGCTGTCTCCCCGGGCCATAATATTAGTAATTTCTTCCTTTTTTTTTTAGATGGCGACCATTTTTTTTCCATTGTTGTTGTTACTGTTATTGTTGTCGCTGCTGCTGTTGTTGTTATTGTTGGACAGGGCAGAGACAAGTTGAGAGAGGTGGTGAAGACAGAGAGGGGGAAAGAAAGAAAGACACCTGCATACCTGCTTCACCGCTTGTGAAACGACCCCCCTGCAAGTGGGGAGCCAGGGGCTGGAACTGGGATCCTTGCATGGGTCCTTGTGCTTGTCACCAAATGTGCTTAACCCACTGCACTACCGCCTGGCCCCCAATATTAGTAATTTCTATAGAGGCAGGGAGAAAAAGAGAGACGCCACTCCACTAAAGCTTCCTTCAATGTGACAGGGGCCCCAAACCTGGGTCGTACACATGGCATAATAACAATATTACCAAACAGGTAATAATAATATTTATCCTTCATAAAGAGGGATAACTCCTGAAAATCAGCATAAGTTTTTGAAGATTGATTTACTTACTTATGAGAGAGAACCAGAGCATATGCAATGGTGGGGATTGAACTTGGGACCTCATGCCTGAGAGTCCAATGTTTTCTCCACTGTACCACCTCCCAGGTCAGAAATCAGCAAAAGTGAAAAGGTCAGATTAGGGGCCCAGCAATAGCAGAGGCAGAAATCAAGGAGGGTAGAGCCAGGCTTCTTTCCTAAGCTGGAGAATGAGAACCCACAGAGAAGAGGAGCAAGTGCCAACCATTCCAAATGCACACTCAGCAGGGCCCCAGCCTAACCTACTCAGCTCTTTCTAGATGAATTCTGCAGCAGGGGGCTTCAACCACAGTCCATAACTCTCCAAGGACAAAGTCCTTCAAGCCTGGTATTTTCCAAGGGAAGCCAAGCTCTCTGGAAGTCCAAGACACAGGTCCATGCACCAGGATGGCAGTACTAGTAACCTCCCTTTCTTCCCTTTTTTCTTTTCTTTTTTTTTAATTTTATTAATAGTTTAATATTGATTTTCAAAATTACAAGATAACAAGGGGTCCAAATTCACATTATTCCCACCACCAGAGTTCTGAACCCCCATTCTCTCCATTGTAAGCAACAGCAGTTCTCCTACGATTGTAGATATGGGTATAACTATCGCTCTATATTTGTATATATTTGCCCCCTCCCCCCCTTTTTTTTCCCATGGTCCCATCCTCTCTTTTCAAGTCACAGATACACCTATGACTACATCCAAATATCCCTTCTGGGGGTCAGGTGGTAGCACAGTGGGTTAGGAGCATATGGCACGAGGACCGCACAAGGATCCCAGTTCAAGCCCCCAGCTCCCCACCTGCAGGGGGTCACTTCACAAGCGGTGAAGCAGGTCTGCAGGTGGTCTATCTTTCTCTCCCCCTCTGTCTTACCCTCCTCCGATTCTTTCTGTCATATACAACAACAACATCATTAATAACAACAATAATAGTAACCACAACAACAATAAAACAACAAGGGCAACAAAAAGGAACAAATAGCCTCCAGGAGCAGTGGATTTGTAGTGCAGGCACTGAGCCCCAGCAATAACCCTGGAGGCAAAAAATCTCTCTCTCTCTCCCTCTCTCTCTCTCTCTCTCTCTCTTTCTCTCTCTCTCCCTCCCCCTCTCTCCTGACAGTTCAGAGCCCACTGTTCATCTTCCCCATCATTTCTCCCCCACTGGGAGTATGGACCAAAATTCTTTTTAGAGTGCAGAAGGTGGGAGTTCTGACTTCTGTAATTGTCTCTCAGCTGAATACAGGTGTTGGCAGGTTGATCTAACCCCCAGGCTACTTCTGTCTTTCCCTAGCTGGGTAGGGCTCTGGAGAGGTGAGGTTCCAGGACACATTGGTAACCTCCCTTTCGAACTAGAATTTCTGTCCGTCTTCTGCCTGCCCTAGCCCTGCTCTCTGGGGACTCCCCCCCACACACACACCAGGGCACAGATCTGGCTTATGGTGGAACAAGGGATTGAACTTGAGACCTTTTGTGCCTCAGGCATGAAAGTCTTTTTGCATAACCATTATGCCATCTCCCTAGCCCTCCCAGGAACTACTGGTTTGACATCTGCTCTGTTCTTAGACTTCAGTCTCCAGAGATCAGGCCTCCTCCTTGCTGGAGAACACCCCACAGAGCCCAGCATAGAGTCAGATTTCATGGGTGCGGTTAAGTTTTTTGTGGTGGCCCCAGCTGCTGGTGAAAATGTTTACAAACCCTGGCGGTATGATGTGGGAGCATTTAGAATATGAGATGAAATGGAGAGAGCACCTGCTCAAGTCCTTGCCCTTTTACTTGCTGCCTGTGACCAAGGATCAGGAAGTCTGAGAGCTCTGGGGTGGGGAGGGTGGGGGGGTCATTTGCCAAGAAACTGATCACTCTTGCCCAGTCCCAGGAACAGTGACTGTGCAAGCTGGAATTAACTGTAGATTCACCTAAGCTGGAGGCCTCTTAACATGCCAGGTACACCTTTCATTGAGTAACAACAGTCCCTGCATAGAGCCACCCCCTGTGCCGGTCAAGCTGTGTGTCTACCTGTGTCCTCCCTGCTCCCTTTGGGGGGAAAAAAAAATCTATCTGTCTGTCTGTCTATGTATCTATCCATCCATCTATCTATTTTTCCCTCTCCCTCTTTGTCTGTCTTGTCTCTCTCTCTTTCTCTCTAATGCTCTCTCTCTCTCTAATGCTCTCTCTCTTTCTCTCTAATGCTCTCTCTCTCTCTTTCTCTCTAATGCTCTCTCTCTCATGAATTTTATTCCAAAAATCTGCAGAAAACAGCCCTAGATTGGAAGGAACTGCTAGAATCCAGGTTCAATCCCCAGCACCACCATATGCCAGAGCTGAACAGTGCTCTGGCAATAAGTAAGTAAGTAAATAAATAAATAAATAAATAAATAAATAAATAAAATTTGGGTTGGGAGAGAGTGTGTCTTACAGAACCTACTGTGGGGAAAGGAAAAGCCACACTTATGTGTCAACAACTGTATTATAAACCATTAACTCTCTGTAACCATTAACCATTATCTCATTTACAGATAAATAAATCTAGAAAGAAATGCTCACCCTGGACACCCTGCCCACCTGGACGGCAGAGATAATGATGCTTTTCCAGGGGAAAGTGGAGGTTAAAAGCAGAGGTCCCTTGCTGCCCAGAAGGTGGTGTAATGGACAAAGGGTTGGTCCTTCAAGCGTGAGTTCCTGAAGTTTGATCCTTAGCATCCCATGTGCCATGGTGCCATCAGGAGGGTTGTGAGGAGAGCCACTTTAAAGAAATGGAAATGTAAAAAAAAAAAAAAAGAAAGAAAGAAAGAAAGGGAAATGTCAGTGTCCTGTCAATAGAAAAGCATTCCTGTCTACAATCCCTGGAGTGGAATTTTTTAGTTCTCTTGGTGCTGACACACGGTTATGTGTTCATGGTTATTATCTGTCCACTTTCAAACTTTAAGAGGTTAGGTTGTTTAAAGATTTGCTAGCTATGAATTGCTTAAAGAAGGCAAAGTGTAAACTCCTGACTGATTGAAATGCCCCCATCCCAGCAGATTCTCGTCAAATATTACATGGTAATGGTCCTACTTAGAGTATTCTCAATACCTCAGTAAGTGGGACAATTAAAAAAAATAATAATAAAATCAGCCAAAATAGTATCTTCGGGGCTTTGCAGGAAATGTGGCTGTTCCCAATGTCTCCTGCTTTTTTAACCATTATTTTCTTCTATTTCCCACAATGCTTCAGATCAGAAGCAAACAGAAACTGAGTGATTACCCCAAAGTGTGCTAGATGAACTGGAAAAAGTCTATTCAAACAAAGCTCATTAGTTCTGATACCTCCAGGGCTGTGACAAATTAAGCGGCTGGTGAGTGTACTTGCAGACAAAAGGATGATGCCGAAAACTAGGGCTGAGCTCGGCACTGTGTCAATAAATTCCCTTGGAAAAAAAAAAAAAAGGTAAAAATTACAATCGGAGCTAAAATGGAATCCCTTTAAGGAGCGTGTACAAAATAGATCATCTCTTCTTTCTTAAGTCCATTTGTGAACCGGCCGGTGATGAATTATCACAGCCCGGCAAGTGGCCACTCCAGAGGAGCTGGTTGGCCAGGTGTGCATCGGAGGCACTGGCGGCTCCGCGGCTTCCAGCCTCCTGCGCCGCAAAGACTTGGCCCTGCCTGTGGAAAAGTGGTTCCAAACTCCATGAGCGGAGCATGAGCTTTCAAAGCCATGGCCTGGAGGGGCCTGGCTGGCCCACTGGGCTCCAGGCTGGCAGTGGCCTGTCCTCTTCCAAGGCCTCGGCGACCTTAAGGTCCCCTTGTGCTCCCAGCCAAAGAAGCAGCATGTTGGATCACCACTAGCTGTCTTGTTGGTGTGTCCATCTGCATGATGCACCTGGGAAAATCCGGAAAAAAAAAAAAAAAAGTAATTTGCTATAAACCTGGCACCAGAGGATTTAAATAACTATTTGTGAGGTCCGGGAGGTAGCATAGTAGATAAAGTGTTGGACTCTCAAGCAAGATGTCTGGAGTCAGATCCCTGACAATGGATATACCAGAGAGATATCTGGTTCTCATTCTCTTTGTCCTCCTATCTCTCTCATTAAAAAAAATGGATAAATTGTTTAATAAGCAGTAACCTATAGGTAAGAATATAGCAGATGAGATTTGAGGCCCCCATTTTGAAAAAAAAAAAAAAAAGGAGCAAGCTAGGTAATCTATTTTAGGTATATACCAACGGGCCCATGACTTTACTAATTCTTGCCTGAGCCTGACAGCTAACATGCATGTGGGCTAAAAATATTGTCTAGGGAGAGAGATGGCATTAAAAAAAAAATTCAGAGTTCTGGGAGCACAGGAAGTGGCTCAGCCTTGCTCAGGAATGAGGTTCTGTGTTTAGGCCCTGACAGGCACCAAGTTAAGCTCCCACAGCGGGGTTTACCACATCTCAAACTTAACTTGTACCTTCCTCCCCCACTAAAAAAATCTGCCGAGACCTTTGCTTTCTCTTTATGGCCCTTGTAGGCTCTGATTGCCACAGGTTTTCTTTTCCCCTTACTATTATTCCTGCACAACTTCTACCTCTCTTCACAGGCGGTGAAGCAGGTCTGCAGGTGTCTATCTTTCTCTCCTCCTCACTGTCTTCCCCCTCCTCTCTCCATTTCTCTCTATCCTACCCAACAATAACAAGAAAACAACAACAAGGGCAACAAAATGGGGAAAAAATGGCTCCAGGAGCAGTGGATTCAAAGTGCAGGCTCCAAGCCCCAGCAATAACCCTGGAGGCAAAAAGATAAATAAATAAAGTTTAAAATAGAGGTGACGGGCGCCGGGTGGTGGCGCACCTGGTTAAGTGCACACATCACAGTGCACAAAGACCCAGGTTCAAGCCCCTGATGCCCACCTGCAAGGGGAAAGCTTCATGAGTGATGAAGCAGGGCTGCAGGTGTCTCTCTGGCTCTCTCCCTCTCTATCACTCCCCTCCTCTCAATGTCTGGCTGTCTCTATCTAATAAAGATAATAAAAAAATTTAGAGGGTCACGTGGTAGCACAGCAGGTTAAGTGCACGTGGCTCAAAGTGCAAGGACCAGCGTAAGGATCCCGGTTCAAGCCCCCAGCTCCCCACCTGCAGGGGAGTTGCTTCACAGGTGGTGAAGCAGGTCTGCAGGTGTCTGTCTTTCTCTCCCCATCTCTGTCTTCCCTCCCTCTCTCCATTTCTCTCTGTCCTATCCAACAATGATGACATCAACAATAACAACAATGACCATGTCAAGGCTACAACAACAAGGGCAACAATGGGGGGGGAATGGACTCCAGGAGTAGTGGATTCATGGTGCAGGCACTGAGCCCCAGCAATAACCCTGGAGGCAAAAAAAGAAAAAAAAATTAATGAAATAGAGGTGACAGGGGGTTCTAGTGCACCTGGTTGAGTGCTTGGTCTCCACCTGCAGAGGAGAAGCTTCATGAGCAGTGAAGCAGTGCTACAGGTGTCTCTCTTTCTATCTCCCCTTTCCTCTCAATTTCTCTCTGTCTCTATCCCACAAATGAATAAATACATATTTTTTTTTAATTTTAAAAAGGAGGACCTCATTCACTTCACTGAACCCCAGTCCTTTCAGATGCTGTTATTATTTAAAATCTTGACGGTTTGCCCATCACAACTGTTTGTGTTCATTCAGATTTCTGCAAGTCGTACACAAATGCGATTCTGCTTGATTACTAAGCTTGTAGGGAATTCCATAAATTCAAACTCCCTAGTCCCTGACCACCCCAGACACACACTCTGCAATCAGCCCAGCCTCCCACCTCGGGCTCCTGGCAAGCAGGGAACTGCTCACCTCTAATGTCAGAGAAACTACAGAAAAGTGGAACTTGGGAGATGCAAGGCGTAAATGTGAGGAGATGTCACCCAGGAGGTGAACGCTGACCAGTGAGAAAGCAGAAATGGGAGGGAGACAGGCACAAAATGCCCCCCCTTGCTTTCCTCTCACCCAGCGTTTCTGCACACAGTCCATCTGGAGGAGACAGTGGAGCTGAGCAGAGCCACCTGCTGAGCCACCTGCCATGTCTCTCCCAGGCCAGCCCAGCTCCGTGCAAGACCAAGCACGGATCCCACTCCTCAGGCCTCACTTCCCTCCACCCTCTTCCCTCTCTCTGTCTGACCACAGCTGGTGCCTCCCAAGTAAAGCATCAGCTTTACTTCCGTCCCTGCTTCAAGCTTCCTAGAGAAGCTGAGAAATAGCAGGTCAACTTCTGGAGTGCTAGTTTTGCTATTCTCGTCTATTTGTTTGGCGTTTGTAAGGTGCATGTTAATATCTAAGGCAGGGCTGGGAGAATAGCTCACTTGGATAATGCATTGCATTGCTATGCATTCCACCCAAGTTCGCTACATTGGAGGAAACTTTAGTACTGTGGTTTCTTCTCTCTTCAACTTCCCAATTTAATACAGATTCTCCACTACACCCATCAGCTTTTGTGGTGGGTTTGGTGAGATGGACACACACACACACTCACACACACACACACACACACGGATGAGAGAGAAAAACTACTCCAACAGCCCTAAAGGTGGCATAGTAGACCCCACCTGCAGGGGGGAAAGCTTCATGAATAGTGAAGCAGTGCTACAGGTGTCTTTCTCTGTCTCTCTCTCTGTCTCTCTCTCTCTCTCACCCACCCTTCTCAATTTCTTCCTCTATCCAAAAAAAAAAGGTGGATAAAGTGTTGAACTCTCAGGTATGAGGTCCTATATTCAACAGTCAGCATCACAGTAATTAAAATGATGCTCTGGTACTGTCTTGCTCCGGTTGTTGTCAGTAAATAATTCTGAATAAAAAATTTAATGTGGTGGTCCAGGAAGTGGTGTAGTGGATAAAGCACTGGATTCTCTGCCAGGGTAGTGAGGGTGTTTCTTCCTGGGCTCATGCTCTCTGGCTTGGAGAGAACTTGACTGGAGCCAACCTGGGCTGCTGCTTACTCAGTGACACAGGAGAGACCAGGAACTCGTGGCGGAGTGGGAACACAATGCACCTTTGTTGATCAGAGACAATGTTTTTATATATTTTGAACCGGAAGTGTCAAGTCAGAAAAAGAAATGGCTAAGAAAGGGGATGGAGAAAAGGAAAGAGCAGGTAGAAAGATTCCATAGCAACTGTTGCGAAGGTTTTAACTGGTGGGATTAATTAATATCCTGCAGGCAGGGCGGGTTCTCAGGCAAAACAATGATTATGTAAATAGACCATAGTATCAGCAATGGAGGATGGAGGGGGGGGCTGGCTTAAGGCCTGACAACTCTCAAGTATGGGGTCCTGAGTTCAATCTCTGGAAGCACATGTATCAGTGATATTTGGTTCTCATTCTCTCTCTCTCCTGACTTTCTCATGAATAAATAAATAAATAAATAAATTTTTAAAAAATTAAATGTGTTTTAATTTTTTAAAGGAAGTGCTGAGGTAGCTAAAACACTGGACTCTCAAGTATGAGGTTTTGAATTCCATCCCTGGCATCGCATGCCCCAGAATGGTCCTCTGGTCCTCCTCTCTCTCTCTCTCTCATAAATAAATCTAATAAGATTTAAAAATGCAATTTTAAAAAGAACTACACTTCAAGATTCTTACAATGATTATTAGACCTCTTATTTTGAAAACTCTTTACCACTCTCCCCCCATAAAAAAAAAAAAAGGAAGGAGTGGTCCAGGAGGTGGCGTAATGGATAAGGCATTGGACTCTCAAGCATGAGGTCCTGAGTTCAATCCCTGGCAGCACATGTACCAGTGATATCTGGTTCTTTCTCTGTCTCCTATCATTTCTCATTAATCAATAAATAAAATTTTTTAATCTTAAAAATAAAATAAATATTATTTTTTTAAAAGGAAGGGGGAAAAAAGAAAGAAAGCTTCATTGTCTGATATTATTCACATAATCTTCTGAATGAACTTTCTCAGAAGTTACATTTTAAGAGGAAGAAATAGATGGCTATTTTCCTACTCATTTTTCACATCAATTACCTTTTTCCAAATTTAATACAAATACTCTATTACCAGTTAGGATAAAAGTCCTAGGTTCCATATGACCCTAAAATAATATAAACTGGGCAATAAAAGAAAATAGCAAACAACCTTCTTATCAGTCCTCAGGATAGATGTCAGAATTCCTGATTTGAATCAAGAAGATAGCATATTCGTTATGCAAAAAAGACCCTAAGGTCTCAGGTTCAATCCCCTAAACCACGATAAACCAGAGCTGAGCAGTGCTCTGACCTAAAAAATAATAATTAAAATTTAAAAATAAAAACAGGGAGGTTGGGCGGTAGCGCAGCGGATTAAACGCCCGAGGCACAGAGCACAAGGACCAGCATAAGGATCCTAGTTTGAGCTCCCGGCTCCCCACCTGCAGGGGTGTCGCTTCACAGGTGGTGAAGCAGGTCTGCAGGTGTCTATCTTTCTCTCCCCCTCTCTGGCTTCCCCTCCTCTCTACATTTCTCTCTGTCCTATCCAACAACGAACGGCATCAACAACAATAATAACCACAACAAGGCTACAACAACAAGGGTAACAAGGGGGGAGGGCCTCCAGGAGCAGTGAATTCATGGTGCAGGCCAGTGCCCCAGCAGGCAAAAAAATAATAAATAAAATAAAGTAAATAAAATAAAAATAAAAACAGGGCAGGGGTAGGTAGCATACGGTTATGCAAAGAGACTCTCATGCCTGAGGCTCCAAAGTCCCAGGTTCAGTTCCCCGAACCACAATAAGCTAGAGCTGAGCAGTGCTCTAGTAAACAAAATAGAACTAAATAAATAATAATAAAAAGAGAGAGAGGAGAGACAGTATAAGGGTTCTACAAAAGACTTTTATGCCTGAGTCTCCCAGGTTCCAGGTTCAAGCCCCAGCACCACCAAAAGCCAAAGCTGAGCAATACTTTGGTTTCTCTGTCTCTCTAAATTGTTATTTTTTTTATTAGTGACTTAATATTTACAAAATTGTAAGATAACAGGGGTATGACTCATTTATCATTTTTCTTAATGAGAGAGTGGAATGAAAAATCCATAGGCAAGAGACTGATGGACATTCACTTCCACATTCCAGTCTCCTGAGTGGCAGGCGCTGATTACAGCCAACCTTCTCTCTCTCTCACCTTTAGTGTCAAGACCTTGATGGACTCTGTTTGGTGCCATGCCCAGTTTGAAACTGGCAAAAGCTGGGTACTGGGTACAAGTTTGTGCAGGTTTGGTAAGAATGGTTAACGTAGGGGCCGGGTGGTGGCGAACCTGGTTGAGCGCACATGTTACCATGCGCAAGGACCCAGCTTCGAGCTCCCGGTCCCCACCTGTAGGAGAAAAGCTTTGCAAGTGGTGAAGTAGTGCTGCAGGTGTCTCTCTGTCTCTCTCCCTCTCTATCAACCACTTGATTTCTGGCTGTCTCTACTCAATAAATAAAGATAATTTTTAAAAAAAATTTTTAAGAATGGTTAACGTAAAATAAATGAATGTTCCTTTCTGTCCTCCATGCGGCCTCAGGTCTCATTCTTGGGTAACTCTTGAGCTGTAACACTGGAGAGCAATATTATTAAGGAAATTTTTTTCATATATAATGAAAGAGATAGAGAGATACCAGAGCACTGATTAGCTCTGGCCTGTAGTGCTTGGAACTGAACCCAGGACCTCAAAGCCTCATGAAAGTCTTTTGCATAGTCATTATACCATCTTCTCAGCCCTCTCAGTCTCTCTCTGTATTTTTTCTGTCTGCATCTGACCCAAGTGCAGGTTCAGAGTCCAGAAAGAATTCAGCAACAACGACAACAGGGACAGATCAGATTCACGGGGGGGGGGGATGTTTATCCAGACAGAATGCAGGTAGATTTGAAGGTGGATTGCACTGGTCAGGTTTATTAGAAATGGGGGGGAAATGGGAGGTTGGGTGGTAGCGCAGCGGGTTAAGCGCGCCTGGTGCAAAGCGCAAGAACCCGCACAAAGCTCAAGAACTGGCTAAGGATCCCAGTTCGAGCTTCACAAGCGGTGAAGCAGGTCTGCAGGTATCTATATTTCTCTCCCCTTCTCTGTCTTTCCCTCCTCTCTCCATTTCTCTCTGTCCTATCCAACAACAATGACATCAATAATAACTACAACAATAAAACAACAAGGGCAACAAAAGGGAATAAATAAATAAATAAATTTATTTTTAAAAATGGGGGAAAGCAAAGAGTTATTAAAAGAGAGAAAGTTGAGGAGACACATGTATTAAGTGTTGCCTGTTCTTTTCCTCCCTCCGCCCCCCCAACCCTGCCCCATGTATCAGTCATTGAGTAATAGTGATTTTTTTTTTCTGGTTGTTTCCAAGCCATTTTTTTAAACTGTGATTAATAGTGGTTGACCAGACTATACGATTACAGCCACCACCAGAGTTCTGTGCCCTACCCTCCCAATGATAACCACCAAAGTTCTCACCAAGTCTTAGAAAAAAGTTTTCTTACATCTAGTTTGGTTTTGTAAATTCATATAGTTCCATTCTGGACTCAGAGCTCAGATTTTATAGGAGAGGTAGCTTAATTATTGCTCATTAGAAGGCTGGAATTGTTTAGGGCAAAAGGGAAGGCGACATTTGTTCCTCCAATAATAAAGGTCTGTCACGCATTCTCTCAGCAAAAAAATTGGAGAGAGCATGATTTTCAGGTACATTAAACTTTCATTCGGGAAAAATTGAGACCATTCACATTAGGCCATGGGGGAGGGAGGGAGGGAGGGAAGGGAAGGGGAGGGGGAGAGGGAGCAAACACATGGTGACCCTCTTGACCTTTCTAAGCCACACCTGTAACCACTCCTATTTTCTGGGCAGTACCTTATCCCTCAACAGAATGAAAGAGAATTTGCTAGAAGAGGTATAGTTTTTCCCAGAATTCCAGACCCTCCTCTTTTCTGACCATATTTGTCCCTTTTGGAACTGCCATGGCATTAGATGCATAATGAGACCCCTCCCAACTGGTATGGAAACTTCAATGTTAGTACGGGCCTTTTATCCATTTCAGCAAGCAGGGGTGGGGTTTCTTAGACACACGTGTCACAATTGAAAGTTACAGAAGCCACAAGGCCGCTAGTACAGCATTCCCTCACTGGTGACTCACTGAGTCTCTGTGCTACACTTCCTGTTTTAGAGTTTTTTGCACTCGTTGCCACCCATGCCCCTCCCTAAATCTCTGTCTTTGTAGTCTAACTCTTAAACTGTTACCACTCTAAGTATGTCCATGGGCTTCTTCATCTATCACTACACCCAGTTCAGCATGCCTAGAGACGTTCCTCTACAGTTAAACTGGTTCTTCTGAGGTCATCCTCTCCAGTATGCCCAGAGACCCAAGTACTCGCTGGCCACTTTGTCAGCTGGTCACTGACAAAGGAAGGAAGGAAGGAAGGAAGGAAGGAAGGAAGGAAGGAAGGAAGGAAGGAAGGAAGGAAGGAAGATAAGTGTGTGGGGGGGATACCATAATGGTTATGCAAAAAAAGACTCTGAGGTAGCTAAAAAGGTCCCAGATTCAGTCCCCTATATCACCATAAACCAGAGCTAAGAAGTGCTTTAAAAAGAAAAATTAAAAGGAGCAAAGAAAAGAGGGTGGGGGAGGGTTATCATGGTTATGCAAAGAGACTCTCTTGCATAATGGTTATGCATAGACTCTCTTGCCTGAGGCCCTAAAGTCTAGATAAAAAGTGGTTCACCCTCCAAATTCTGATATTGTACTTCCTGTGGGTCCAGCTGCAAGAAAGGGCAAGAGAAACCAGGTACTTGCCCTGGAGGGATTGTATTCTCAGATGGACAGCAAGCTTTACTAACTATATGAGGACCTGGTGTTGGAAGAGGGTGGGAGAGATAGCATAATGGTTATGCAAAAGATTTCTGTGCCTGAGGCTCTGAAATCCCAGGTTCCATCCCCCACACCACCATGAACCAGAGCTGAGAGCTGAGCCGTACTCTTCTTTCTCCCTCCACTGATCTGTATTTCTTCATTAAAATAAATAAAATATTTTATCAGTAATAAATAATAAAATTAAGACCTGCTCCACCACCTGTGAAGCAACTCTCCTGCCGGTGGAAAGCCGGGGCCTCAAACCGGGATCCTTACGCCAGTCCTTCAGCTTTGCACCACCTGTGCTTAACCTGCTGCACTACCACCCAACTCCCAGTTAATGGTATTTATATACTTTTCCCATATTTGGGAACTACTCTCTTCCCTGACCCAGCTTTCTGGTCCTATTCTCAATTCTGACACTATCCTCCCAGACAATTCTTTTAGCCCACCTACACAATATCGGGCTCAGGCAAAAATTACTAAAGTCATGCGCCCCTTAGAATATACCAAAAATAGACTTCCTTAGCCTTATCCAACATGAAGACCCCCCACATCTCATCTGTTATATTCTTCCCTTTACGCGCCTGATTATTTAAAAATTTGTTCTGATATTACAACAAAGTAAATGAAGCCCTCTCTATCTTTTAAAACATGTGTCCTGTTTGGCTTTAACTTTACCTTCTGCTGTTCATTCACAGACAGTTGTAAATATTAAACAAATGTGCAATCACATTTGCTCAGGGAAAATTACAATTTAATAAAGTCTTTGCTGAACAACAAAATTTTGCTCTGCTTTACTTTTTTTAATATTTATTTATTTATTCATTCCCTTTTGTTGCCCTTGTTGTTTTATTGTTGTCATTATTGTTGTTGTTACTGATGTCACCGTTGTTAGATAGGATATGGAAATGGAGAGAGGAAGGGAAGACAGAGAGGGGGAAAGAAAGATAGACACCTGCAGACCTGCTTTACTGCTTGTGAAGCAATTCCCCTGCAGGTAGGGAGCCAGGGGCTCGAACCCGGATCCTTATGCTGGTCCTTGCACTTTGCGCCACATGCACTTAACCCGCTGCGCTACCGCCCGACTCCCCTGCTTTAGTTTTTAATGCTTTTCATCCACCAAAAGCTACCATGACACCAACCTGACTCCCCTGGGCAGATGACCTCACCAATGTGTCCTAGAACCCCACCTCAGAGCACTACCTCACTAGGGAAAGATAGAAACAGGCTGGGAGTATGGATCGACCTGTAATGTCCATGTCCAGTGGAGAAGCAATTACAGAAGCCAGACCTTCCACCTTCTGCACCCAGGGGGATAAAGAGTAGCGACCTTTCCAATGGAAGAGATGGGATGTGGAAGTCTCATGGTGGTAACTAAATCACTAATGAAAATTATTTTTTTTTAAAAATAAGTGAAAGGGAGAGGCAGGGAGGGAAGGAGGCAGAATTGATACAGTGGGTAAAATGTTGGACTGGCAAGCATGAGGTTGTGATCTCAATATTTGGCATCCCACATGCCACTGTGATGCATAAACATTGTGATGATAAATAGGTATATATTAAAATGAAGGAAGGAAAGAAGGAAGGAAGAAAGATGAAAAAGAGAAAGGAGAAGGCATGGAGCAGTAGACACCTACTGCAAATAAATCTTTTTATATCATCTTTTTATATAAATATCATAAATCAAATAGATTTTATATATTTAAATATCAAACTGATATTTTTCTACCAGCGTGTCACTCAGTTCTGGTCATTGTTGTGGTGCAATGAATCAAATCTGGGTAGTGCAGCGAATCAAGCTGTGTGCACTACTAATAGATTGTTCTGCAAACTTAAAAAAAAATGAAACAGGTTTTAAAAAGAGGGGATACCATTAATTTTTCCAGTGCTAGGAGACAAAACCACCTAGTTTCCCACTTCCTGCCACAGGCACAGGGTCACACCGATTTCTAACCAGTACTTGAAAGTGAAAGCTCAGGATAATCATTTGATAAACTGCCAAAATTGGTCAGTGACTAAACTTGATTCTCAACCCTAGGCCGTTCTAGGACTGAAGATTGCTTTTAGCTTCCATTCCGGGGGTGTGGCCGTATTACCACATCAGGGAGAGATTTCGTTTGTGATTGGCTGTCACTCAGTACTATGCTAATTAGGGGTACCAGTTAAACAATTCTTTTACTTATATTTTTTTCACGTAAAGCATTAGCAATTGTTGTTCACAGATAGTATTTGAACAATATGTATGTTTTGAATCTTTCTTCTCTGTTTCCAGTGGAACTAGAATAGAAGATGGTATCTCACCATCACTGAGAAGTGAATGACGCCTATAGACCTGACTGAGACCAGCTACCTGGTGTTAAGACTATACTTTCAGGGATCATTTCTATAGTTTGTTACTAGAGAAGTTCCTCTGAATGTGTAGGGCACCCGAAACCATGAGGAGGATATGAAGCATTCTCTCCTGAGCGTGAAGTTGGCTTTGGGTGTTGCATTTGCAACTGCCTTTTGCCATTGATGATCGTTCTTAGTCTCTTCTGAGACTAGGAGGGAGATTATGCATTCTGAGTGGCTTCTCCACTTTAAGTATATCAAAGAAAGGAATGAGAGATGGAATGTAGACAGTGTTGAGGTCATGTAAATATACTTAACAGACTTTGTGAACAATAAGACTTCAATAGCTAGAGCCTTAAGGTCTCAGGTTTAGTTTTTTTCCAAAGGAGCATGCTGTTCATCTAACAAAGCTTTTAAACCATCAGGTGTTTCTTGCATAAGTCATAGTACTACTTGCCCAGCCCAACATACACTCACTGTATTTTAGAATTTTTTTTTTTAATTTTTAAAAATTAAATTCCCACTATTAGAGTTCTGTATCTCATCCCCTCCCTTAAAAGCTTCCCTACTGTGGTCCAGGAGGTGGTAAAGTGGCTAAGGCAGTAGACTCTCAAGCATGAGGTCCCGAGTTCCATCCCTGACAGCACATGTACCAGAGTGATGGCTGGTTCTTTCTCTCCTATCTTTCTCATGAATAGATAAATTTTTTTTTTTTAAATTTTTTATTAAAGAAAGGATTAATTAACAAAACCATAGGGTAGGAGGAGTACAACTCCACACAATTCCCACCGCCCAATCTCCATATCCCACCCCCTCCCCCGATAGCTTTCCCATTCTCTATCCCTCTGGGAGCATGGACCCAGGGTCATTGAGGGTTGCAGAAGGTAGAAGGTCTGGCTTCTGTAATTGCTTCCTCGCTGAACATGGGTGTTGACTGGTCGGTCCATACTCCCAGTCTGCCTCTCTCTTTCCCTAGTAGGATGGGTCTCTGGGGAAGCTGAGCTCCAGGACACATTGGTGGTGTCTTCAATCCAGGGAAGTCTGGCCGGCATCCTGATGACACCTGGAACCTGGTGACTGAAAAGAGAGTTAACATACAAAGCCAAACAAATTGTTGAGCAATCCTGGTCCCAAAGCTTGGAAAAGTGGAGAGGAAGTATTAGGGAGGTACTCACTGCAAACTCTAGTGTACTTCTGCTTTCTTACTTTGGTGCCATACTCCAAACTCAGTCAATTTCTGCTTTGCGTTTCTACTTCTTTTTTTTTTTTTTTTTTACATGCATAACATTCCCCAGATTCCCATTCAACAATACAACCCCCACTATTTCATTCATCATTTTTCATGGACCTGTATTCTCCCCACCCACCCACCCACCCACCCCAGAGTCTTTTACTTTGGTGTAATACTCCAATTCCATTTCAGGTTCGACTTGTGTTTTCTTTTCTAATCTTGTTTTTCAACTTCGGCCTGAGAGTGAGATCATCCCATATTCATCCTTCTGTTTCTGACTTATTTCACTCAACATGATTTTTTCAAGGTCCATCCAAGATTGGCTGAAAACGGTGAAGTCACCATTTTTTACAGCTGAGTAGTATTCCATTGTGTATATATACCACAACTTGCTCAGCCACTCATCTGTTGTTGGACACCTGGGTTGCTTCCAGGTTTTGACTATTACAAATTGTGCTGCCAAGAACATATGTGTACACAGATTTTTTTTGGATAGATATGTTGTGTTCCTTAGGATATATCCCCAGGAGAGGAATTGCAGGATCATAGGGTAGTCTATCATGTCAGATATGAGAATAGCTGTTCCTGCCCTTTTTTGTGGGCCATTGGCTTGAATGATAGTTTTCCATCCTTTCACTTTAAGTCTGTGTTTGTCTTGTTGCGTTAGGTGAGTTTCCTGTAGACAACATATTGTTGGGTTGTGTTTTCTGATCCATCTTCCTACTCTGTGTCTTTTAATAGGTGAATTCAGGCCATTCACATTTATTGATATCAAAGATTGAAGATATTTTAACGCCATTCTTGTAGAGTTTTAGAGTGTTTTGATATGTGTTCTATTTGTGGTGGTCTGGTTGTTTATAGGAAACCTTTCAGAACTTCTTTCAAGGCAGGCTTGGTGATGGTTGCTTCCTTCAACTGTTGCTTGTCTGAGAAGGTTTTGATGCTTCCATCTAGTCTGAATGACAATCTAGCAGGATATAGTATTCTTGGCTGAAAGCCTTTCTCATTGAGCACTCGATAGATATCTTGCCATTCTCTTCTGGCCTGTAGTGTTTGTATGGAGAAGTCTGCTGCTAATCTTATGGGTTTTCCTTTGTAGGTGACTCTTTGTTTTTCTCTTGCAGCCTTGAGGATCCTTTCTTTATCCTTATTCCTTTCCAATCTAAGTATGACATGTCTTGGTGTCTTTAGGTCTGGGTTAATTCTGTTTGGGACCCTCTGGGCTTCTTGAATCTTTATGTCTTTGGTGTTGTCTAGACTAGAGAAATTTTCAGCTATTATGGCCTGGAGAACGCTTTCTTCCTCCCCTTCTCTTTCTTCCTCTGGTAAGCCAATAATTCGTATATTGTTTCTTTTGAAGTCATCCCATAGGACTCTGTTGTTGTTTTCAGCATCTCTTAATCTCTTTTTGAGATCTCTTACTTCTTCTTTAGTTGTCTCTAATTCATCCTCAATCTTGCTAATTCTGTCTTCAGCCTCATTGATTCTATTCTCTCTGCCCTCTACTGCTTTCTGGAGTTCATCTATTTTGTTGCCCTGCTCTGATACTGTTTTAGCTTGTTCAGCTAGTTGCCTTCTTAGCTCAGCAATTTCAACTTTCAGCTCTCTAATAACCATGAGATTATTAGAATTTTCTTCCATATTCTCATTTGTTGTTCCTGCAGTTCTGATTACAATTTTTTCAAATTCTTTACTCACTCCTGTTATTATTTCCTTAGCTAATGTTTGGATGTTGAACTCGTTGTTTTGTGCTTTGCCCTCTGGAGGACTTTTAGCTGGACTCTTGTCCTGGTTCGAGTCTCCATTATTTTTTCTTGTTGTTTTAACCATTTTATATAAGTTAACAGTTTTTTCAATCCCTGAGTTGGAGTTCAGTGGTGTAAAAGCCTTTTTTTTTTTTCCCCTGTAGGCTATGGTAGCCTGAGGGCTTTTAAACTATCAATAGGCTTCTTGGCTTAATCAATGACTCCTGACCAAGAGATAAAGCAGGGTGTGGCAGAGATAATCCAGTGGTTATGCAAAGAGACTTTCACAGCCCTTCAGCTATGCCACCGAGGTATAGGTCTTCTCCTGAGTTTCCCGGTTAGATCTCTGTGCCCTGGTGTCCCTCCCTGTTGCTGCTCCAGATTCTGAGGGTAGTAGCAATGGAGACTCAGAGTTGTACTTGGTGAGTCTCTGGGGAGTCCTTTCCTCCCTTCAGCTGTCCCCTTGTTGGTGGAGCAGACTGGAGGTGGTGTCTCCACTGACAGACTGTCGAACTGTTAGCAGTCACTTAATCTCTCCTTAGGCCCCTCTCTCCTCTCTGTCACCAGCCACACGTGTTTGTACTCACGGGTGATTTACTGGGTTTCTGTGGTCATTCTAGTCCTGTCTTGTTTCGGTTCGGGTGGTCTCCTTTGGTATTCCTAGTTGATCCGGGAGAGGAGAGGAGAGGAGAGAAAGCGATCTCGATAAATTTTTTTTTTTAAAGCTTCCCTATTCTTTATCCCTCTGGGAGCATGGACTCAGGATCATTATAGGGTTGCAGAAAGAAGGTCTCAGCTTCTATAATTCCTTCTCTGCTGAACATTTAAGAACCATTTTGTGTGCAAATGTCATAGGGATTGTGTGTAGATGCTATAGGAATGACTAGCTCCTCTCCTAGCTAAGTGCCCAGAGATGAAATTGCCCATACATGTTATTCTCTTTCCGCATTATTTTTATCTTACGTTCCAGAAGTACCCTGGAAAAATGTCATTCCCAGTGCCAGCAAAGGTGCTTACAAAATCTTGGCTGAACCAGTGTCCTCAATGTACTGCCAGCTTGCCTGGTCACAGCTGAGGTAGAAGAGGACCCAGTGGGCCCAGGCTCCAATTGTGGGTCTCTGTGGCTCTGGACAGGGCCAGTTCCTTATTCACTATAATCCTACTCAATTTCTTTTTTTAATTTGATTGTTTGTTTGTTTTTTAATTGCTATGGGGATGTCAGCGGAGCTGGGTACCTACAGGAAGAATCTACCACTCCCAAAGGCCATTTTATTTTATTTTACTTTATTTTTATAGAATAAAGAGATTGAGATGGGAGGGTGAAAGAGACACCTACAAAATTGCTTTGCCACTGATTTGTGAAAAGGGGGGGGTATGAACTCAAGTCCTGATGTATGTGTGTGTGTATGTATGTATGTGTGTGTGTGTGTGCTCTACCAAGTGCACCGCCATCTCCCCCCCACCCCCACTGTAACCATACTTAAAAGGACTCAATCCTTTTTGAGTATGAAATCCTTAGGTGCTGTTTGTTTATTTTAGATTCACTAATTTATTTGGGGGCACTAAGGGCGACAGAACCAGAACATCACTCGGGCACACATACACTGCCAGGAATCAAACTCAGGGCCCCTCATACTTGAAAGTCCAACATTTAACCACTGCACCACCTCCCAGGCCACCTTAGTGTTGAGGTCAGGGAATGAGTAAGAAGAGAACCTCAAGGGGTCGGGCGGTAGCGCAGCGGGTTAAACGCACGTGGCGCAAAGCACAAGGACCAGCGTAAGGAGCCCGGTTTGAGCCCCTGGCTCCCCACCTGCAGGGGAGTCGCTTCACAGGCGGTGAAGCAGGTCTGCAGGTGTCTGTCTTTCTCTCCCCCTCTCTGTCTTCCCCTCCTCTCTTGGTTTCTCTCTGTCCTGTCAAACAACGAATGACAACAACAATAATAACCACAACAAGGCTACAACAAGGGCAACAAAGGGGGGGATGGAAATGGCCTCGGGAGCAGTGGATTCATGCTGCAGGCTCATTGAGCCCCAGCAATAACCCTGGAAGCAAAAAAAAAAAAAAAAGAAGAAGAAGAAGAAGAAGAAGAAGGAGAAGAGAACCTGGGGAGCACAGACACTTTGCTGTGTCGAGTTTGCATTCATGGGGCATAAGGATATTGTTCCCATGGGAAGCAGGAACTTAAGGTGTGGAGTGAAGCTTTGATAAGGTCCACACCTGGTGCTTCCAGCAGGACAATAGGAAGCTGGCCCAGCTGTGACATGTATGAAGCCTAAGAGAAGGGGACACACACACAGAGGGCCCTTTTCTTTTGAGGAATCCTCTTGGGCCCTCAGGTCACTATTCCCAAGCTCATTCTTCTCTCTAACTTCACTTCTGTACAATATCCACCTCATAACTTAATAAGTTTGGACAACTCATCGGATTAAGCGGATTTAGCTAATTCATGGGTTTATGAGACTGGCTTATTTGCCCTGCCCATAATTTCTTATTTTATGGCAACTAATATATCCTGTATTGATGTACCACCATAATAAAGCTTTGATTGTTTAAACCCGCAAAATAAATAAGTTTGGACAGGTCCAAAAAGGATGACAGAAGACCTAGTAGGGGTTGTATTGTTATATGTAAAACTGAGAAATGTTATGAATGTACAAACTATTGTATTTACTATCAAATGTAAAACATTAATCCCCCAATAAAGAAATTTTTAAAAAAAAGTTTGGGAACTGCATACCGATCACAAGTGCTGTCTGTCTTGTCATTTTTTTCCAAGAGGCTCTGTCATGAACCCATAGACGAGGGATCTGGGAAAGGTTCTAGTTAGCCTTGCACCCCAATTCAACAGTAGTTTATTATTTAAAAGTCTGTTTATTCATCTATTGGATAGGGAAACTATGATGGAAAGAAGAGAGAAAGGAAGACACCTGCAGCACTGCTTCACCACTTGTGAAACTTGCGTCCTGCAGTAGGGACTAGGGGCTTAAATCTGGGTCCTTCCACGTGGTAAAATGTACACTCAATCAAGTCACCGCCTTAGTTTTTATGAACAAGAGCCCCCATAAGTTATACACCAAACAGGAGGGTTCACACCCCCAAGGGCTGACCTGTTGTGGGGCTCATCTCTTTAAAAAGTTTTCTCCCTTCAGGAGACACCCCAGGGGCCGGGTGGTGGTGCAACTGGTTGAGTGCACATGTCACAGTGCGCAAGGACCCAGGTTCGAGTTCCCGGTCCCCACCTGCAGGTGGGAAAGCTTCACAAGTGGTGAAGTAGGGCTGCAGGTGTCTCTCTCTCTCTCTCTCTCTCTCTCCCTATCACCCCCTTCCCTCTCAATTTCTGGCTGTGTCTATACAATAAATAAATGAATATTTTAAAAAAGGAGACACCCCAAAAAAGACTCGATGGCATTGAACTTGGGGCCACCTTCACAGAATCCTCTGAAGTTGTTTGTGTGAGGCTGCAGACTGACCAAGGTCAAGGTGGGGAGCCCAGGAATCTGCCCAGAAAGAGAAAGGTGATCGTTAAGTCTACATAGACTCAGAACTGGAAGAATTGAGAAGCCTGTGTGCTCTGGGCTCCATGGAGAAGGGAGATGAGAGCTAGAACTGAACTGGATAAATCATGAGATATATCAAAAGCAAAAGGATGGTCAGCAGGGTAGAGGAACCTTGACTTGAGGTGGAATCCCAGAATCCCTTCCCCTTGGCCACCCCAGCTGCTAAGCAGTGACTTCACTCATCCTCCCTAGATCCCAGCACCTGCCACCTCCTAGGTGCCCACAGCCCATCAACCCCTGCACAAAATCTGCTCTAATTCCCCTTGCAGCGCCCATGAAAGGCAGTCAGGGAACAATGCTATCTGCACATGGTAGCGCCCAAAATACGACTGACATTTCTCCCGTTTTATGAAATTAGAGCAGGCCTTGTAGCCATAATGAATCATTTTCTTCTTCTTCCCCCAGCCATGGTGTCAGGTGGGAGCTCAGCAGCCCCCATTCAGGGCCCTTCACTTCATCACAGGCTAATAATAACCCACCCAGGTGAGCTCACGTTCCCTGAGACAATAATGCAGGGCCTGGACAGGCATCGTAGGCAGAAGTAGAATGCCTATGGGGGTGTGGGGAAAGGAGGGGAGGAATCCGAGTGAAGACACAGAGGGGGCCTCGTAGTGGAAGAAAGACAATGCTGCTGGGAGAGGAGGTACACACCAGCGTGGGAGCATCCCTCCACCACACACACACACACACACACACACACACACACACACACACACACACTCACACCACTGCGGCCCCCACACTTCATTTAAAATGGAGCTTTCTGGGGCCCAGGCAGTGACGTACCCCATTCAAGCACACACATTACCAGCGCAAGGACCCAGGTTTGAGCCCCTGCTTTCCATCTGCAGGGGAGAATGCAGTGAGGTAGTGATGCAGGTGCCTCTCTCCTTCTCTTTCCCTTTCTCTCTCTCCTTTCTTCCCCCCTTAATTTCTCTTTGTCCTATCTAATATGAAAGAGAGAAGTGAAGAGAGAGAAAGAAAGAGAGAAAGAAAGAAAGAAAGAAAGAAAGAAAGAAAGAGAGAAAGAAAGAAAGAAAGAAAGAAATAAAGAAAGAAAGGGCAAGAACCCAGGTCTGAAGGTTTCCCACCTGCAGAGAGAAAGCTTCACAAGTGGTAAAGCAGGGCTGCAGGTGTCCCTCTGTCTCTCTCCTTCTCTATTTTCCCCTTCCCTCTCAATTTCTGGCTGTCTCTATCCAATAAACAAATAAAGATAATTAAAAAAAAATACAAAAAGAAAGAGAAAGAAAGAAAAGAGAAGAATGGACTCTGGGAGTGGTGACTTCATAGTGCAGGCTTCCAGCACCAGAAGTAACCCTAGTGGCAAATAAATAAATAAAACTTTCAAGGCATTGGCTGTTTCCAGAGTCTTATCCTGGTCCCACTCTGGCCTGGAATTCCCTAAGGCTGATCCACCCCGCTCAGCTCAGTTTCC
Organism: Erinaceus europaeus; assembly: GCF_950295315.1. Lineage (NCBI taxonomy): Eukaryota > Metazoa > Chordata > Mammalia > Eulipotyphla > Erinaceidae > Erinaceus > Erinaceus europaeus. Next base: position 180,889,231 of record NC_080163.1, read on the forward strand.
TGTTCAGAGCAGGCTCTGCAGGAGCAGTGCTCCATGCATGTGTCATGGGGTCAAACCCCCAAGTGGCTCCCTCCAGGGCTGGGAACTGGAAGTCCCTCTAATCTTAGGCACTGGCAGTCAGATCCAGGCCCAGCCCCGCTAACCAAAGTATGGTGGAAACTGTCTTCCCAAACTCAGTGATTATAATTTATCTTTCCCACTACCTGTAGTTCCTAAGGCCTTTAATCACCTCTATCTATAGGAATAGGAACACAGAGGGGCCGGGCAGTAGCGCAGTGGGTTAAGCACACATGGCGCAAAGCACTAGGACCAGCGTAAGGAATAGGAATATAACAATGTTTGCTTGGTTTTTTGTTTGTCTTATTCTGGTTTATGGTGGTACAAGAGATTGAACCTAAGACGTTGAAACCCCTGGCATGAGAGTCTCTTTGCATAACTATTAAGCTATCTTCCCTGCCCCTTAACAAATTTTATTGAATGAATGAATGAATGAATGAATGAATGAATGAATGAATGAATGTCAAAAGCCCTGTGCTAACATGCCTGGAACAAACCCAGAGGTGGGTGGGGAGAAAGTAATTAGGGAAAAGAGGCTGGTCTTTGGTCCTAGATAAGAGACAGAGAAAGAGAAAGAATGACAGATTGACTAGGAATTTACTAGTCAAGACATGAAGGGGCGGGGGTAGATAGCATAATGGTAAGGCAAACAGACTTTCATGCCTGAGGCTCCAAAATCCTAGATCAGATGGAATATCTAGAATTCCACCTTCAAGAAGCAGTAACAAAGAAACCAAAAGTCCCCACTAGAGGACTGGGGAGATAGTGCAGTGGTTATGCATAATGACTTTGTGCCAGAGACTCTGAAATTCGAGGTTCAAACCCCAGCACCACCATAAGCCAGAGCTGAGCAGTGCTCTGGTAAAATTTAATAATAAATATAAGAATAAGAATAATGCTAACTGAAGTGACATCAAAGAAGGTCAAAGGTACAGAAAAAACTTTCATTCCCATTGAGTTGGTCTGCCCAAGAGAGTCAGTAGAGACCATGAGAAGCCTGGACTTCACCTCTCTCCTGACAGTAACCAAACACCCTCCTATCTACAGTGGGGTGGTGTCAGTTCTAAGGGAGAATCAAGATGTTCATCATCACCCAGTGTTGTTAGCAAGCTCTCCCCCACTGCCTCATCATTTCACTGGTGTTCACCCACTCCTTCTGATGTCAACTGGCAAGTGAGAACATGGAGGTAGACTGGGTTTCTCTCAGGTGAAAGAAGAGAGAAGAGAGGGAGAGAGAGATGGAGAGACCACAGCACTCAAGCTTCTCCCAAGTGTGGTAGGGACCAGGCTAGGACCGCAACTCCCAGGTGAGCTGCCTCACCAATCCACTCCTGTTGAGTTGTCTCAATCATGTCCAATGTCACCAAATTAGGAAGAGGGACAAGAAAAGTGCCAAATGGACAGTAGGAGAAAGATACTGGCACCAAGGTGTTGAGCAGAAGATGTGGTAATACACACACTGGGTAAAGGTAAAGTTACACCCCACCAAACATGCAAGGACTTAAAAACCAACTTAACCCTGTTTGGTTTGGTTTGGTTTTTAGTGTTTTTTTTTTTTTTTTCCTTACTTTTAAATTTTTCATCAGAGTTTTGCTCAGCTCTGGCTTATGTTGGTATGGGGGATTGAACCTGGGACTTTAGTGGTTCAGGCATAAGAGTCTTTATATAACCACTATGTTATCTCTCCTGACTTTAACCCTATTTATTTACAAATAAATAAAACAATGTGAATGGGGGAAATAAAGGAACTTCAAGGGAGTAATGCTACCATATGTTTTCAAATAAGTTACATATAAATAATTTAACCTAAAGCAACCACTTAAAAAATACTACACAGGAGAACCCCTCAAAAACACAATGAGCGGGCTATGTAGATAGCATAATTATTGTACAAAAGACTCTTATGCCTGAAACTTTGAGGTCCCAGGTTCAATCCCCAGCACCGCCATAAGTCAGAGTTGAACAGTACTCTGGCATCTTTATTTCCCTCTCTTTCTCTCTCTCTGTTTCTATCTTTCATTCAAATAAATGAATAAGGCTGGTTGGTGGCGCACCTGGTTAAATATACTTACTACCTTGTTCAAGAACCTGGGTTCAAGCTCCTGACCCCCAACTGAAGGATGAGCAGTGAAGCAGATATGTGTTTACCTTTCTCTCTCTCTCTCCCTCTCTATATCCCCTTCCTCTCTCAATTTATTTCTGTCCTGTCAGAAAAAAGAAAATAAAATGAATAATAATAATGTCAATATTTGTCATATGTAAAAACTATTGTATTTTACTGTTGACTGTAAACCAGTGATTCTCCAGTAAAGAAATAAAATTTTAAAAATAATAATAAAGTAATAATGAAAAAAATAAGTGTTGTGTGTTTATTTTTTTAAATTTATTTCTTTATTGGGGAATTAATGTTTTACATTCAACAGTAAATACAATAGTTTGTACAAGCATAACATTCCCCAGTTAAGTGTTGTGTGTTTATAATTCTGTCGAGGCATGGCCATGGAGTGGAATTCTATAATAAAAGAATTTGAAAAAAATGCTTGACCATGACCCAGAATTCCCTGTCATGAACCTGACAGAATTCATCTAAGGATTGCTCTAACCTTGAGCAAATGTTTTCACAGCCCCTCTGCCATCTCTTCATAAAGTTTACAGTTGTACAAGACCAACACTTAGTTTCACCTCTTAATAATATTAATAAAACAATCTTACTTATTTAAAAAAAAATTTTCGGGGCCTGGCAGTGGCTGGTACACCTAGGCAAACACACACATTACTGTGCAAAAGGACCCAGGTTCAAGCTCCTGATCCCCATCTGCAGGGGAAAAGTTTCACAAGTAGTGAAGCAGTGCTGCAGGTGTCTCTCTGTCTCTCTCTCTATCTCCCCCTCTTCTTTCAATTTCTCTCTGTCTCTATCCAATAATAAAAAAATAATAAAATAAAAAGTTTCCATTATGCATTGGAAGACATAAACAAGCAAAAAAAGATGACATAATTAATGTAATTTGGTCCAGCCTCCCTGGAGAGCAGTCTGGAGAACTCTCACAAGGCTAGACATGGACCTTCCATATGACCCAATAATTCCTCTCCTGGGGATCTACCCCAAGGACTCCATAACACCCAGCCAAAAAAATGTGTGTATTCCTATGTTCATAGCAGCACAATTCATAATAGCTAAAACCTGGAAGCAACCCAGGTGCCCAACAACAGATGAATGGCTGAGAAAGCTGTGGTATATATACACAATGGAATACTATGCAGCTACTAAGAACAATGAACCCACCTTCTCTGACCCATTTTGGTCAGACCTAGAAGGAATTATGTTAAGTGAGCTAAGTCAGAAAGATAAAGATGAGTATGTGATGATCCCACTCATCAACAGAAGTTGAGAAAGAAGATCAGAAAGGGAATCTAAAAGCAGGATCTGACTAAATTGAAAGTAGGGCACCAAAGTAAAAACCTTATGGTGAGGGGGAGGGTCGACTTGCGGCATGCGGCTTCCTGGGCCAGTGGGGATGGGGTGGGGGTAGGGGTGGGAGTGGGTGGGTGGCATGGGACACAATCTTTTGCTGGTGGGAATGGTGTTTATGTACACACCTATTAAATTGTAGTCATATAAATCATTATTTAATTAATATGAGGGGGGAAAGTTGATTGTATGTCTAACAAAGGGACTTTTCAAAGTTAACCCAATTACCAAATAATGTGATATTAACAATAACTATCCATTGTCTTCTTGAACCCTAAGACAGCAGGAGCCTCACATTTCTACTATAGAGCCTAAACTTCCCCCAGTCCTGGGACCCTAGGGTAAGGCCCACTTTCCTGTATGCTTCTCCCAATTCTTATCAAATAATATTGCTGATCGCAACCTAATCAACATGAGTGCCACCCCAGCATGCTTCACTTCAGACTGTGTCCAGAGACTTCAGGTGTGGAATGACAACCTTTCAGCTTCATCACTCGAGTGAGACCTTTCCTTTCATAGTATTCTCTAATCCCATTCCAGGTGGTTCACTTCCTAACAAAGTCCCAAAACCTAGATATAGACAAGGTTCCAGGAGATAGAGCATATGTTCACACGTATCCATAAACCAGGGCAAATATATACCTGAAAGCAGTAGTACACTAGAGTTTGCAGTGAGTACCCTCCAACACTTTATCTCCACTATTCCATCCTTTGGGCCCATGATTGTTCAACAATTTGTTTGGCTTTGTATGTTAACTCTCTTTTCAGCCCCCAGGTTCCAGATGCCATCAGGATGCCAGCCAGGCTTCCCTGGACTGAAGACCCCACCAATGTGTACTGGAGCTCTGCTTCCCCAGAGACCCAGTCTACTAGGGAAAGAGAGCGGCAGACTGGGAGTATGGATCAACCAGTCAATGCCCATGTTCAGCGGGGAAGCAATTACAGAAGCCAGACCATCCACCTTCTGCAACCCACAACGACCCTGGGTCCATGCTCCCAGAGGGATAGAGAATGGGAAAGCTAGTGGGGAGGGGATGGGATATAGAGATTGGGTAGCAGGAATTATGTGGAGTTGTACCCCCCAATCCTATGATTTTGTTAATGTCTCCTTTCTTAAATAAAAAAATATATATTTTTATTTATTTATTTTAGTTAAAGAGCGATTCAGAGAGAGATCAGAGCACTGCTCAGCTCTGATTTATGGTGATGCTGGGGGTTGAACCTGGGACCTCAGAGACTCAGGCATGAAAGCCTTGTGCATAAACATTATGCTGTCTCCCCAGCCCTTAACTGACATTTATAGAACAGTCTACATAGCATAGTTGAATGTGCATTCTCTTCAGGTGCCCATGGAATATTTACAAAAATCAGCTATATCCTGGGCCATAAAAATAAAATCGTAACAACTTGGAAGGAATTCAATCATAAAGTGTACTCTCCAACTACAATGAAATCAAGTGGAAAATAACAGCAGAACATATTCCAGACACTTAGGAACGAAGCAGCACACTTCTAAATAACCTGTGGGTTGTGGAACATGTCCCTAGGGTTTAGTTAACGGGCTAAATTAAAACACACACATATGCAAATGAAAATACAATAGTCAGAAATTTTAAGACAGCTAAAGCAGTGCAAAGAGGGAAATTGATAATATTAGATATACATTGGAAAGAGAAAAAGTTTCAAATAGAAGTAGTAGGTGTTGGGAGTCAGGCAGTAGTGCAGTGAGTTAAGCACAGGTGGTGCAAAGCGCAAGGACCCGCATAAGGATCCTGGTTCGAGCCCCCGGCTCCCCACCTGCAGGGGAGTTGTTTCATAAGCAATGAAGCAGGTCTGCAGGTGTCTGTCTTTCTCTCCCCCTCCCTGTCTTCCCCTCCTCTCTCCATTTCTCTCTGTCCTATCTAACAACGATGACATCAGTAACAACAACAATAAAAACAACAAGTGCAATAAAAGGGAAAATAAATAAATATAAAAAAATAAAAAAGAAGTGGTAGGTGTGACTTACAAAGGAAGGCAGGGAAAATTAGGCATAGGGAAAAAAAGGAAGCAAATATATATTTATTTTATTTATTTTTATATATATATATATATATATATATATATATATATATATATATATATATATATTAGTCAACCCATATCTGTAATCCTGGGAGAATTACTGCAATTTCCGAATGGGAGCATAGAACTCTGATGGTGGGAAAGTATGGAATTATACCCCTCCCTGTTATCTTATAATTTTTTTAATCAGTATTAAAACACTAAAAAAAATTAACAAAAAGAAGTCTCAAATCATCTAAACATAAGAATCAAGAACTGATAAAAAGAAGAAGGAGGAGGAGGAAGAGAAGAAGAAGGAGAAGGAAAAGAAGAATTAGAAGGAGAAGATTAATCTAAAGCAAAGACAAGAGAAGAAATAACAAAGATTAAAGCAGGAAGAATAAAAAGAAAGTGAAATAAAAAATTTACTTCTTTGGAAAGACTGAAAATATGGTAAATTTCTAACAAAACTTACAAAGAAAGTAAAGAAAGATGGAGATGGAAAGAGAATTGAAAAACTCAAAATATGCCCTTACACATATGGGCAGTTAATTTATAACAAAGAGGGCCAGAGCCTTTCGTGGATGAAAGAGAAACTTTCTAATATTTGGTGCTGGGAAAACTAGGTAGGCACCTACAGAAGAATGAAACAGAAGTCAACCCTAAGATAGCAGGAACCTCCCGCTTCCTCTATAAAGCCCATATTTCCCCCAGTCCTGGAATCTTTAGGGTGGGGCTCACTTTCCTCCATGCTTCTCTCACTATACCAACTGATACTGCATCTGCTGATCCCAACCTAGTCAATGCAACATGTATCACCTCGGCATGCTTCACTTCGGGCTATGTCCAGAGACATCAGGTGTGGAATGTCAACCCTTCAGCCCCATTACTCGGGTGAGACCTTTCCTTTCTCTTAGGATTCTCTAATTCCATACCGGCTGGTTCACTTCTTAACAAAGCCCCCAAACCTAGATATAGACCAGGTCCCATGAGATAGGGCATATGTTCACATGTATCCATAAATTAGGGCAAAATATATATCTGAAAGCAAAAGTGCACAATAGTCTGCAGTAAGTCAATAAATGAAGCAGGCAAGTAGTAAGACCTAAAAAGACACCATAAAGTTCCTAATGAAATAGTTTCTACTTAGACCTAGATACCTTCCTCACCTACTTCTATTACACTTATCAAAGTAAGGGCTGCAAAAGCTGAATAAGGGCAAGAGACTGGAATACTTTTTTTTCCCCTTTTGTTGCCATTTTTTGTTGTTGATGTCATCATTGTTAGATAAGACACAGAGAAATGGAGAGAGAAGGGGAAGACAGAGAGGAGGAGAGAAAGATAGACACCTGCAGACCTGCTTCACCGCCTGTGAAGCGACTCCCCCGCAGGTGGGGAGCCAGGGGCTGGAATCCAGATCCTTAAGTGGGTCCTTGCACTTGGTGCCACATGCACTTAACCTGCTCCATTACCGTCCAACTCCTGTAGACTGGAATACTTTAATGATGACTCTTTAGTCACTACCAGACCACCCCATCTGGGGCCCTAGTCAGGGAGTCCTGAGATTCCCATACAGACATGATAGACACGAACAGATCCCTCTCTCCACTGTCGCTGGTCACCTCCATCAGGAACAACACAATAGACCCCTTTGTGGGCCCCCATAGGATCTTGCCCTCAATGTGAATCAACAACAGTACAGAACATTCTATCCTTCGAAGGGAGGCTGGATAACGTACTCTATGCTCCACCTGAGGAAGATGGGTTCTGAAATTGGGGCAGTGTGGAACGTTCCTACTCATGACCACAGAATGTGAGCTCAGACCTACAGGGATGCAGAGGTTTAAAAGGCTCCTAAGCTGAATATGGGCCCCAGATCAAATCAATGGGGTTTACATTCAACAACATTTATACACTTTTCCCATATCTGGAAGCCACTCTCTTCCCTGATCCAACTTTCTAGCCCTTTTTCCAGCCATGACATCATCTCCCCAGACAATAATTTGGTTACACCTGCATATCAGAGGTCAGGCTCAGGCAAAAACTAATATAGTCATGGGCCCTTTGGAATATAATTAAAATAGGCCTACTAGTTATCTTCAAAACGGAGATCCCAAATCTTCATCTGCAACATTCCAGCCTTTAGGTTCATGATCAGTCTACATATGTTTGACTACATATGTGTTAACTCTTTTTTTCATCCACCAGGTTCCAGATGATACCATGATGCCAACCAGACCTCCCTGGGCAGACAACCCCACCAATGTGTCCTGGAGCCCCACTTCCCCAGAGCCCTGCCCCACTAGGGAAAGAGAGAGACAAACTGGGAGTGTGGATCAACCTGCCAACGCCCATGTTCATGGGGGAAGCAATTACAGAAGCCAGACCTTCTACCTTCTGCATCCCATAAAGACCCTGGGGCCATACTCACAGAGGGATAAAGAATAGGAAAGCTATCAGAGGAGGGGATGGGATACAGAGTTCTGGTGGTGGGAACTGTGTAGAATTGTACCCTTCTTATCCTATGGTTTTTGTCAGTGTTTCTTTTTTATAAATAAAAATCTTCTAGAAAGAACTAATATCCAAAGTATATAAAGCGCTCACAAAACTTTAAACATTAAAAATGAGCCTACCCTCAGACCTACAGGGATGCAGAGGTTGCACAGGCACCTGTGCTGACTATGGGGCCCCAGATCAGATAGATAGGGTTTACAGGTAACAATATTTAAATACTTTTCCCATATTTGGGAGCTATCTCTTCCTTGATTCAGCTTTCCGGTCCTTTTTCCAACTATGACACCATCCCCCCAGACAACACCTGCACATTAGATGTCAAGCTCAGGCAAAAACTAGTAGGGTCATGGGCCCCTTGGAATATACCTAAAATAGACCTCTTAGCTTTTTCCAAAATGGAGACCCCAAATATTCATCTGCAATATTCTTGCCTCTAGGCTCATGATTAGTCAACAATTTGCTCTGCTTTCTATCTTAACTCTTTTTGCCAACCTGACTTCCCTGGGCAGACGGCCCCACCATGTGTCCTGTAGCCCCATCTCCCTAGAGATCCACCCCACTATGGAAAGAGAGAGATAGGATGCGAGTATGGATCAACCTGCAAATGCCCATGTCCATGGAGGAAGCAATTACAGAAGCCAGACCTTCCACCTTCTGTACCCCATAATGACCCTAGGTCCATACTCCCAGAGGGATAAAGAATAGGAAAGCTATCAGGGGAGGGAATGGGATATGAAGTTCCGGTGGTAGGAACTGTGTGAAATTGTACCCCTCTAATCCTATGGTCTTATAAGTGTTTTGGGATGCATTGGATCGACCTTCCCGTGGTGCATCCCGTGAGTACCCATTCATTGGGGAAACTGATGATCCTTCCTAGCCGACTGAATCCACATGGATCCCAATCACTTTCAAAGCCAGCAACAAGCAGCTCCTGACAGCTTTCAAGCTCTTGGTCCTGCTCTTTGAGTCCTCCAACTTAATGTTATGGGGCTGTCCTTTGCCAAATGCGTTCTTATTGGTCAATTGGCGATACAGCATCAGGCAGATGTTATTTGCCTACAAGAAACACATATAGCAGTCGATGAAGCTGCTCGATTCACCATCAGTGGATTCGATTTAATATGCTATAATCTCCATCCTAAACACGGCTGAGCCATCTAAGCTAAATCGTATCTTGCGGACGTTTACCATACGGCCTCTTCGACCTTCTACGACTCCATTACTATTGGAACTATTCAGCTCATCAACGTATATAAGCCTCCCAGTGCCTCACAGGATAATGAGGTCCTGCCTAGCCCGAATCACCCAGCCGTTTACGTCGGAGACTTTAATAGTCATCACCAAGACTGGGGATATTCCTCCACTCGTGCTGACGGCTCTATCTTAGCCAACTGGGCTTCAGCAAATAATCTCTCCCTATTATACGATCCCAAACAGCCAGGCTCTTTCCACAGTGCTAGATGGAATAAAGACTCGTCACCCGACCTGTGCTGGATTAGCACAGTCAACGGCCAAGCCTTTCCCGCTACGAGACAAGTTCTCAAGATCTTCCCGCACAGTCATCACCACCCAGCTATCATCCACATTGGTCTCCAGCTCCCACTGATTCTGTGCTCGGAGAAACTAAGATGGAACTTTCGGAAAGCAAACTGGCATCTGTTCAGTGATCTTACCAACAAATCTATTCCTGCAATTCCAATTAACTCTATCCCCTCTGAAGATTCCTATAGGCGCTTCCGCCAAGCCATCTTCAAAGCAGCTTCCCAAGCTATTCCTCGTGGGAGACGTGCTAACTATATACCTTGTCTTGATGCTGAATGCGAGCAACTACTAAAGCAGTATGATGAGTCGGGCGACCCAGATGTGGCTGACGATCTCATTGCCTCCCTGGATGCAGCACGCCAAGCCCGCTGGCAACAACTCACGGAAAGTCTGAACTTCACCCACTCAAGTGGGAAGGCCTGGAAGCTTCTTCATAGTCTGGGTGCTGGTAGCCAACCCTCTCCCATCTCCCATCCTCCCGTATCTCCAAACTCAGTGGTCAGTCACCTAACTCAAGTTGGACGTGCTAAGATCGACCCAGTCTGGAAAAGAGAAATTTCCCATGAGTGGTCATCCCACTTCCATTTATCTTGTCCATCTCCAAAACTCTCTCCCTTTACACTGTCTGAACTGGAAGACACTTTGAAGAGGGTTAAACCGGGAACAGCTGCTGGCTATGATAACATCACCCCAGAACTCATTCTTAACTTGGGCCCCGCGGCAAAGAAGTGGCTCACTACATTCCTGTCCCACATCTTGGAATCCGAATCTATGCCCAAAATTTGGCGTCATGCAAAGATAATAGCAGTTTTGAAACCAAAGAAAGACCCAACACTGGCCGCCAGCTATAGACCAATTGCTCTCCTCTCCGTGTGTTACAAACTCCTTGAGAGGCTGCTTCTGTCACGTATTTCTCCTCTTACAGAGAAATTCCTATCACCTGCCCAAGCTGGTTTCCACCCAGGAAGATCTACCTGCGAACAAGTCCTGGCCCTCTCAACTTACATTGAAAATGGATTCCAGAAGAATTTAAAGACAGGTGCTGTCTTTGTTGATCTCACAGCAGCCTATGACACGGTCTGGCACCGTGGTCTCCTGGTCAAGATCTCAAGATGCCTGCCTCCATGGGTGGCCAACACTATATCGTTTCTTCTCCAAAACAGAAGATTCCGGGTGCATCTGGGTGACAAGTCTAGCATATGGAGACTTGTCTCAAGTGGCCTCCCCCAGGGCTCTGTTCTGGCTCCTACACTATTTAATATTTACATCAATGACCTTCCAGAAACTTCTTCAAGGAAGTTCATCTACGCCGATGACATCTGCTGTGCAACTCAGGCATCCAAGCTCTACATCCTCGAGGAAACACTCACGAAAGACATGTCTCTGATATCTGATTACTGTAAAAAATGGCGACTAATCCCTAGCACTGCAAAAACGGTATCATCTGTTTTCCATCTACACCATGCCTCGGCCTCGCGTGAGCTTAATGTGCAGCTTGGCGATACGAGAATCCGGCATGAAGACCAGCCAGTCTATCTTGGCGTTACTCTCGATCGCACTCTGTCATTTCACAAACATCTCATAAAAACTGCAGCAAAGGTGGGCATGAAGAATAACGTCATTGCAAGACTGACCAGCTCCTCATGGGGCGCGAGCGCTTCCACACTACGATCATCATCTCTGGCATTATGCTATTCCACTGCAGAATACTGTGCCCCAGTATGGTTCTGTAGCCCTCATGTCCACTTGGTCGACTCCAAATTATACTCCTCCATGAGGATAATTTCTGGAACCATCCATTCCACCCCGGTTCCATGGCTGCCAGTTCTTAGCAACATCTCCCCGCCAGATATTCGTCGGGATGCGGCATCATCTAAGTTCATTTCCCACGTCTACGCTCAACCGGACCTGCCAATATACGCGGATATCTTCGCCCACCCTGTCCAACACTTGACGTCTCATCATCCAATCTGGTCCCCTACACCTACACTGAACTTCTCTGTTCCAGACTCTTGGAAACAGAGTTGGCAGTCAGCTGAGGTAAAGAACAAACACCTCATCACAGACCCCTGCAAGCGTCAACCCGGCTTTGACCTAGCACGTTATGATTGGGCCCTCCTCAATCGCTATCGAACAGGCCATGGCCGGTGCGCAGCTATGTTCCATCGCTGGGGAGCCAGAGACGACCCGAACTGCCCCTGCTGCTACAGACAGACTATGACCCACCCACATAGTCAATGACTGCCACCTCTCCAGATTCAAAGGAGGTCTCGAAACTTTACATCAGGCTCAACCTGACGCTGTTGACTGGCTACAGAAGAAGGGCAAACGCTAGAAGAAGAATCAGTGTTTTCCATTTTGTAAATAAAAACTTTTTTAAAAAATGAGGCTACCATTAAAAAAGGGGGGGAGAGGTCAGGCAGTAGCACAGCAGGTTAAGTGCACGTGGCACAAAGCGCAAGGACCAGCATAAGGACCAGCATAAGGTCGAGCCCTGGCTCCCCATCTGCAGGGGAGTCTTTCTCTCCCCCTCTCTGTCTTCCCCTCCTCTCTCGGTTTCTCTCTGTCATATTCAACAACAAATGACATCAATAACAATAATAACCACAACAAGACTACAACAACAAGGGCAACAAAAGGGGGGGGGGGAATGGCCTCCAGGAGCAGTGGATTCATGGTACAGGCACTGAGCCCCAGCAATAACCCTGGCGGCAAAAAAAAAAAAAAAACCCTACCAGCAACTTCTCTACTAGAAATCTACCCACAGAACACAAGACAGCTACTTGATGAGACTTGGGCGGAACAAAACACAGTGAGAAGCTTGTTTCAAGTTCCAATCAGTTTATTCATAATAGCCAAAACCCAGAAACAACCCAGATGTCCTTTTGTGGTCAACATTGTTTAAACTTTGATCCATTCCATGCTGTGGAATACTACTCAGCACTGAGGGCAGCAGCCTGGACAAGACTGGAGACTACACTGGACTAGACTGTGCGAAGAAGCTGGTCCCCAAAATTTACAAGTCCTTTGATCTCACATCATTCTTGTAATGACAAAATGACATAAATGAAGGACAGATCAGTGATGGTGAGAGGGTGAATAGAAGGAAATAGATGTGTTTTTTGTTTTAACTATTTTGGGCCAGGTGGTGGTGCACCTAGTTAAGCACTCATACTATAGTACGCAGGGACCTGGGTTCAAGCCCCTGACCCCCACCTGCTGGGGAAAAGTTTCACAAGTGGTGAAGCAGGGCCGCAGGTGTCTCTCTGTCTCTCTCCATCTCTATTCCCTTCCTCAATTTCTCTCTGTCTCTATCCAATAATAAATAAAAATTTAAAAAATGATTTAAAAAAGCTGCTTAACGCAGGTGGTGCAAAGTGCGAAGACTTGCATAAGGATCCCAGTTTGATCCCCCGGCTCTCCACCTGCAGGGGAGTTGCTTCACAGGCAGTGAAGCAGGTCTGCAGGTGTCTATCTTTCTCTCCCCCTCTCTGTCTTTCCCTTCCCTCTCCATTTCTCTCTGTTCTATCCAACAACGACAACAATAATAACTACAACAATAAAACAAGGGTAACAAAAGGAAATGAATAAATAATTTTTTAAAAAACCTGCTTAAAATGTAGTATTAAATAAAATAATTAAAGTTATAAAATATATTTATAAAAATATATCTGTAGTGGGCTTGGGAGACAGCAGAATGGCGATGCATAAGATCTTTTTTTTTTTTTTTTACTTTGTTCTGAGGTCCCAGGCCCAGTCTCTAGCACCACTGTATGCCAGAGTGGAATAGTCCTCTGATTAAAAAAAAAATTAAGTAAAATAATACCAATTATTTTTTCTTTAAAAAGCATGCAAGCAGACTCATGCCTGAGGCTCTGAGGCTCCAAGGTTCCAGGTTCAATCCACAGCATTACCATAAACCCAAACTTAGCTGTGCTCTGGGAAAAGAAAGTAGATTGTATACTTTTCCATGTCTGAGTATCCAAGTTCCAGCCTCCAGCCATCACCTGAGAGCACCAGCTAAGGAAAAAACTTCACAAGCAACAGAGAAGTGCTATAGTGCTATAGTGTCTCTCTTCCTCTCTGGTCTTCTCTTTCACACCCCACCCCTTCCACCCTGCCAAATCTGGAAAACAAAAAAGAAAGTGTCCATCAGGAAAATCACACAGGTACAAAGTCCCAGTGAAGCACTGACAGAAAAGAAAGGAAAAGAAAAGAAGAGAAGAGAGAATAAAAAGAGAAGAGAAGAGAAGAGAAGAGAAGAGGGGAGGGGAGGGGGGGAGGGGAGGGGAGGGGGAGGGGGAGGGGAGGGGGAGGGGAGGAGGGGAGGGGAGGGGAGGGGAGGGGAGGGGAGGGGAGGGGAGGGGAGGGGAGGGGAGGGGAGGGGAGGGGAGGGAAGGGAAGGGAAGGGAAGGGAAGGGAAGGGAAGGGAAGGGAAGGGAAGGGAAGGGAAGGGAAGGGAAGGGAAGGGAAGGAAGGAAAGGAAAGGAAAGGAAAGGAAAGGAAAGGAAAGGAAAGGAAAGGAAAGGAAAGGAAAGGAAAGGAAAGGAAAGGAAAGGAAAGGAAAGGAAAGGAAAGGAAAGGAAAGGAAAGGAAAGGAAAGGAAAGGAAGGGAAAAAAATAAAATAGAGACATGTGTATTTTTGGTAACTTATCAAACATCAAGTAAAAAGTCCAATACACTTCAATGTGGATGGAAATGACCACAAATTATATTTGAGATGCCTACAGTAGCTATAATGCAATATGGAAATGTCTGTGGTTTGTTTTAGAGACAGGAAGCAGAGAGAAAGAGAGTGAAAGACCACAGCACTGAAGCTTTCTACAGTGTGGTGGGGGCTGGGCTCAAACTTGGGTCATGCACAGGGCAAAGAAATAACAACAGACAAAGGGACATCTTATGAAACATAAAAACAAAACCACAGGGAGTCGGGCGGAAGCACAGCGGGTTAAGCGCACTTGGCGCAAAGCGTAAGGACCAGCATAAGGATCCCAGTTGGAGCCCCCGGCTCCCCACCTACAGGGGAGTCACTTCACAGGTGGTGAAACAGGTCTGCAGGTATCTATCTTGCTCTCCCCCTCTCTGTCTTCTCTTCCTCTATCCATTTCTCTCTGTCCTAGCCAACAACGACATCAATAACAACTACAACAACAATGAAAAACAACAAGGGCAACAAAAGGGAAAAATAAATATATATATTAAAAAAACCTCAACTGATGAAATAGCTCACTTGGATAGTGCGCTGCTTTGCCACATGTGTGACCCAGGTTTGAGCCTCACTCCAACCACAGTGGAGGAAGCCTCAGTGATGTGAACTCTTTCACTCTCATCCTCTGCCTCTCTGTCTCTATTTAAAACTAATAGCAAAATGATAGATAGATAGATAGATAGATAGATAGATAGATAGATAGATAGACAGACAGACAGATAGACAGACAACTATCAGAGGTACAATTCATTCAGTTCCTTCAGCAAATTCCAAGTGGAGAAAGAGAGAGAGGAGTAGGAACTTGGACGTGAAAGACAGAGCCATATCTGATTCAAACAGTTTAAGGTTGGTGGGGGGGAGATTGAGACATGCAGGGAAAAACAAGTAAATGACTGGATTTGACGATAATTATGGAGGGATTTTTGTTACAGCTAGAGTGAAGTAAAAGGTGTTTTGCCTGTGCTTTTTTTTTTTTTTATGGACACCTTGTCTTTTAGAGACACTTTCAGAGTTACTGGTAAATGTAATACAATATATAGGACTTGCTTGTATAAATAGAAGACAGCATTGTTGGGGAGAACTCAAGTTGGATCTGGGAAATGGATGCATGGAGGCCCATTTTCCTATTCAAACTAGGTTTGTAGCTTCTTCTTTTATTTTTTTGTAATTTTCTGTAGTAAAAGTTCAAAGGCTCCATGCCTCTACCTAGATACCATCAAATCTATAAGCAAATACTAACCATTTAGTGGGTTCAAATAAGTTCACCTTGCTGTTAACACTGGCATCTTTTATTACCAGGAGGTTAAATATCCTAATGTAGCAAACTCCTAGGAGCACAGGAGAAATTTTAATTCCTTAGACTCCAGGGGAAAGTAAGATCTATATGCATTTGCACTGTATTTAACCTTCTTCAGGAGAGTCACTGTTTAGTTGCACATATGTTCTCTGAGTTGTGATTTTCCAGCCCCCAGCCTGGAACTACTGTGAGACAAAGAAGCAAAAACTCTGGGAGTGGAGACTGGGACATCACTGTGCATTCTTGTCAAGACCCCTGACCTAAAGAGAACTGTCCCAACTCCTGATCCTGAGACTGAAGCACAGCTAGAGCTCTTTCCCAGGAGGACGTTGGAAACAGTTACCCACTAAACACCAGTGATGGATGGATAGATGGATGGATGGATGGATGGATGGATGGATGGATGGATGGATGGATGGATGACTGGGTGGGTGACTGATGGAAGTACAGATGATAGATGGATGACCGGGTAGGTGATGGATGGATGGATGGATGGTTGGATGGCTTGGTGGATGAGTGGATGGACAGATAATGGATGATGGGTGGATAAATTGATGACTTGGTGTATGACTGGGTAGATGAGTGAAGTGGATAGACGATGGATGGATGATGGGTGGATGGATGGATGATGGATGGATGGATGGATGGATGGATGGACAAAGGAATGAACTACTAAATTAACTAATTCATTCATGAGCAAATGAGTTAATTCATCATCAAATGAGTAAGTGTATGGGTTGATAAATGGCTGCCTACACAAAGAAAAGGAATTTTCATCCTTAGCAGAGGGTCTGGGGACACTGTGCCCCTAGCGTCCAGTTGCTGGCAAGTTTCTAGAGGAAGAGATGGAGGCCGTTGCCCATACCCAAGTGCACCCCAAGAACAGAAGCATAGCATCCTTCCAGACACAAAACAACAGAGAATTTTTATGTTTCCTCCATATTTTTCAAAGAAATCCTGTATTTGTCCTACACTACAAAGAAAGTAAATATTTGTTGGGCAGGGTGGAAAGCTTTCTACATCTGAAATAAAATAGTGAAAATAGCTTCGAATACATGAGTGCTTGCCTCTGACGGCTAGGGTATGGAGCTATCCCCTTACAGTCTTACAATCTTGTAAACCATTATTAATCACAAATGAAAATAAGGCTTGGTCAGAAACCAAAAATTCAAAATAAAGTGGCAGGGCCTTCCCCTGACAGCACCCTCTTGTGTGAATCATGTCTTTAATTTTTTTTAGATTTTATTTTTTAATTTTTATTTATTTATTCCCTTTTGTTGCCCTTGTTTTATTGTTCTAGTTATTATTGTTGTTGTCGTTGTTGGATAGGACAGAGAGAAATGGAGAGAGGAGGGGGAAGACAGAGAGGGGGAGAGAAAGACAGACACCTGCAGACCTGATTCATTGCTTATGAAACAACTTCCCTGCAGGTGGGGAGCCAGGGGCTCGAACCGGGATCCTTATACTGGTCCTTGCACTTTGTGCCACTTGCACTTAACCCACTGCGCTACGGCCCGACTCCCTTTTAGATTTTATTTATTGGAGGGGCCAGGTGGTGGTACACCTGCTAGATAGAGCACAGGTGTTGCCATGTGCAAGGACCCAGGTTCAAGCTTCCAGCCCCCACCTCTGCAAAGGGAAAGCTTCACAAGTGGTGAAGCAGGGCTGCAAGTGTCTCATTCTCCCCTCTCTAGCTCCCCTTTCCCTCTCGATTTCTCTTTCTATCCAATGAAAAATAGATTAAGATGTTTTATTAATTTAGAATGAGAGGAGAGAGAGAGAGAGAAGGAGATAGATAAAAAGAGAGAGAGAGAGAGAGATGGAGTTTCACTTTATTAGATATGCTGCCAAGGATTGAACTTTGGACCTCACATTTTAGAGCTCAGTGCTGTAGTCATTTGTGCCACCTCACAGTCCACTCATGTGAACTACTTTTTTTTTAAAGATGAATTTGCTACCATTTCTTTTTTAAAACATTTTATTTATTTAAATATTTATTTATTTGATAGAGAAAGAGAGAGAGAAATCAAGAAAGAGGAGATAGAGGGTCAGGTGGTAGCGCAGCTGGTTAAGCGCACATGGCTGGAAATGCAAGGGCTGGAGTAAGGATCCCAGTTCAAGCCCCCGGCTCCCCACCTGCAGGGAAGTAACTTCACAGGCAGTGAAGCAGGTCTGCAGGTGTCTGTCTTTCCTCTCTCCTTCTCTGTCTTCCCCTCCTCTCTCCATTTCTCTCTGTCCTATCCAAAAACGACCACATCAATAACAACAACAGCAATAACAACCACCACAATAAACAACAAAGGCAACAAAAGGGAAAAAATAGCCTCCAGGAGCAGAGGAGATAGAGAGAAAGAGAGCCACCTGCAGCCATTCTTCACCACTTGTGAAGCTTCCCCTGTAGGTGGGGACCAGTGGCTTGAACTCAGGTCCCTGTGTATGGTAGCATGTGCGCTCAGCTGGGTGCACCACCACCAGCTCATGTGCGAACCACTTCTAACCCTGTAATGGAGACTTCTGGGGCGTGACCATGGAGTAGTAGCTGCCGCATGGCCGCTGCCCTCCAAAAACAACTAGAAAATTCGAGCAAAGAACACACCAACTCTCAGCAAGCTATAAGCGGCACTTGGGGTAGAAACATACTGAGCAGGAGTCAGGTGGTAGCGCAGCGGGTTAAGCACACGTGGCGCAAAGCTCAAGAACCTGCCTAAGGATCCCGGTTGGAGCCCCAGGCTCCCCACCTGCGGGGGTGTCGCTTCACAGGCGGTGAAGCAGGTCTGCAGGTGTCTGTCTTTCTCTCACCTTCTCTGTCTTCCCCTCCTTGCTCCATTTCTCTCTGTCCTATCCAACAATGACGACATCAGTAACAACAACAATAAAAAACAAGGGCAACAAAAGGGAAAGTAAATAAATAAATGACTGAATATAAAAAATTAAAAAAAATAAAAAAGAAACAAACATACTGAGCTAACCTTGGAGTAGAGAAGTGATTCTGGCTGTACCCTGTCTCTTCTCCCCCACATCTGGTCACCATGGGGCAGGCCAGGACGACAAAGATCACCGTTATCCTCCCCCCACCCCAACACCTGCTCATTTGTCACCTAGTTGCCCTAGTTCCAGGGCTCAGCCTTTCCAGTCAGCCCATCCCATGTCCTTGCCTTACAGGACTCACACAATCACATTCTTCTGCCTAACCACTGCTTCAACTGTTCCCAGTGTTACGTCAACATCTCGTCTTAAAATGAAAT